>NW_009647763.1:4727139-4745050 GCF_000708025.1 Charadrius vociferus | reverse complement strand
ACACTTGCCCTTGTTGAATTTCATCAGGTTTCTCTCTGCCCAACTCTCCAGCCTGTCCAGGTCTCGCTGTATGGCAGCACAGCCTTCTGGCGTGTCAGCCACTCCTCCCAGTTTTGTGTCATCAGCAAACTTGCTGATGGTACACTCTATCCCTTCATCCAGGTCATTGATGAATATATTGAACAGGACTGGACCCAGGACTGACCCGTGAGGGACACCACTCGTTACTGACCTCCAACTGGACTCTGCACCACTAACCACAACCCTCTGAGCTCTATCTGCCAGCCCCTGTTCAATGCACCGCACTGTCCATTCATCTAACCCGTACTTCCTAAGGTTGCCTGTGAGGATGCTGTGGGAGACGGTGTTGAAAGCCTTGCTGAAGTCAAGGTAGACAACATCCACTGCCCTCCCCTCATCCACCCACCCAGTCATGCCATCGTAGAAGGCTATCAGATTAGTCAGACATGACTTTCCCTTGGTGAATGCATGTTGACTCCTTCTGATAACCTTCTTTTCTTCCAGATGCTTTGAGATGACACTCAGCACAAGCTGTTCCATCATCTTTCCAGGGATGGAGGGGAGGCTGATTGGCCTGTAGTTTCCCGGGTCATCCTTCTTGCCCTTTTTGAAGACTGGAGTGACATTGGCTTTCCTCTAGTCCTCAGGCACTTCACGTGTTCTCCAGGACCTTTCAAAGATGATGGAGAGTGGCCCAGCAATGGCTTCTGCCAGCTCCCTCAGCAATTGTGGGCGCACCCCATCAGGCCTCATGGACTTGTGGATATCCAGTTTGCTTAACTGATCTCTTACTTGCTCCTCATCAACCAAGGGAAGTCTTGCTTCCTCCAGACTTTCTCTGTTACCTGCGAAGTCTGGGTCTCCCGAGGACTGGCCCGAACAGTGAAGACAGAAGCAAAGAAGGTATTCAGCAACTCTGCATTCTCTGCATCATCTGTCACCACGGCACCTGTCTCGTTCAACAGTGGGCTCACATTTTCCTTTTGTCTCCTATATACTTAAAGAGACCCTTCCTATTGGCCTTGACATCCCTTGCCAGGTTCACTTCCAAGGCTGCCTTGGCTTTCCTTGTTTTATCACTGCATACCCTGACAGCATTCGTATACTTGTCCCAAGCGATCCGACCTTTCTTCCACCTATTGTGAAGTCCCTTCTTTTACCTGAGCTTTTTCAGAAGGTCCCTGCTCAGCCATGCAGGTCTCCTCCTTCCCTTGCCTGATTTCTTGCTCTTTGGGATGCACTGATCCTGGGCTTGGAGGAAGTGATGCTTAAATAGCAGCCAGCTCTCTTGAGCCCCCTTACCCTCTAGAGCCCTCTCCCATGGGATTTGTGCAAGCAATTCCTTGAAGTGATCAAAGTTTGCCTTCCTGAAGTTTAAGGTTTCAACTCTACTTGTCATTTTGTGCATACTGCACTTAATCCTGAACTCTAATGCTCTGTAATAATCCATTTCTGTAGTATTGTGAATCTTTTTTTATTTTCAGTTTCTTAAACTACAGTAAGGCAAAAATTATTGGATGGATTTGTAATTTTTTTCCCCTCTTCTGCTTTTTTTCCACAACTTTTGAAACAGACATCTGGAGCAGGTAAATAGATAGACTTTGGCACAATGACTTTATTAAACTCTATCTCTCCTCTCTTGGTCTTTCCTTCCCTCCCTACAAGCTGAATACTTCCAGATTTTTCCAAGTAACTATTTCCCAGCTACATCTGGAGAATCTAGTTGTTGTCTTATTATACATAAATATATCTTACCTTTCCAGTCTGGTCATTACTGTGGGATGTTTTGCCAGTTTTCCAGAAGGCTGGTAAAATCTGCCCTTGTCCTGGTGAACTCTCATCATTCCTGTGAGTAAAAGCAAGAATTTAATACTATGGTGTACTACTTGAGGAAGGCTAAGAAGGCTCCCTGGTTAAGAAAGCTGGTTTCCCCATGGTGTACTACTTGAGGAAGGCTAAGAAAGCTGGTTTCCCCGCAGTTCAGATGCCTAGCATCTGAGCATTGTTAAATTGACTTGCAGGAACTGGATAAATACTGGTATCCTGCTGTAAAAAGGAGATGTTCAACACCTTCACCTACTGCTGCTGAGGAGAGAGGCCTGGAGGGTGGTACTTTTTACACCCCTACTTAAAATGTTCTTGTATTTCAAAAGGTATGCTGCTTATCTTCGGTTTACTTTTTAAGGAAAGAAAAGCAGCTTATTCTTACATTTGCACAGAGGCCTGATTTTCTGCTGGAAGGAAAGCAGTCAGTGTTATTATTGAAAACAGTTTTCTCCTTTTCATCTTGGTTTTGCATGGCATAATCTGGAAGTGCTGAAAGCCTCAGTTCTTAGGGAAAAGCTGTCATGCAAGAAAGCATTCAGAGTGCCCAGGACACATGGTTTTCTGTAATGTTGTAGTTCTCCAGTGGAGAAGACAAAGTGTTTGATTTGTTGTGCACATGGTTCAGGATTAGCTTTGTCAGCTGGATTACAACATATGTGTTTTTTCTCGGCTCTGTTTTTATTTACACTGAAGTAAAGTATCTCTTGACCAGCTATTTCCACATGATACTCATGCAATTAAAATGTGGGGGAGGGAAGCTGTGTTTTTTCCGGTTTCATGTCAGAAGAAGGGATGTCTAGGTGGGGATCATAACAACCTGCAATTTTGAGAAAGGCAGGGCTTGATGGTGAATGTCTGTCTCCTGGTGTGTTTTTTTCTTTTTTCCTATCACATAACCCGCATTCAACAGAAATCATGACTTTACTGCTGTCTTTATGGCAGAAACAATTAGGTTGCTTGCTTTTTTTTCTTTCCCCTGACCTCCAAGTACAAGAAGGACTTCATTGCTATACACAGTGTCTGACGTTGTTAGTAACACAAGTAAGATTGGTTTTCTTGGATTTACTTTTTAATCTACAGGAACAAAGCCCACTGCTGTATGTATGAGCTGAGGTAACTAAAGCGTATGTCTTCCTGGTAAAGATAAGACCATAGCCTTGCCTCTTTCACGATGTGCTAGGGAAGTTGGTGTGTTTTCTGAAGGAAACTTTCTGCTGCTCCTACTCCTGTGTGAGCTGGAGAAATAAGGGCTATGACATAATCTATATTGAGTATTGATATTTTTGTTATAACAGTCAGTACTGTCTATTAAAATATGTACTCATTCTGTTTGCCTTTACTGACCTGTAGTCTAGCTTTCCCTTTTGCTGCTCTTTGATACTTCAGCATTGGCATCAATTAGGTAAAATAATGTATTAATTACTTCTGGGGCATTTGGCTAACATAAAGACTTGTGGTGTAAGTAATAAGACTTTAATAAGTTCTAGTAGTGTGATGAGTTTTCTTTCAGGGGAAGAGAAGCTTAGATAAAGGTTTTATTGTGCTCAGGTTTAAAGCTTATCTAATATGCTGCTTGAGAAAGTGCTTTGGAAAGCTAAAACTTTGATTCTAGATCTTCCTTGAGTCAAGGGGAAAATACATGTGGTTTCTCTCTGCATCCATTTCATCAGTTTGTAATTCCCGAGAGCTTTCTCTACTTTTAGATCAGAAAGGAATTTAACAAAAGACAATGAAAAGATGTTTGGGAATATAATCTTAGGCCGTCACAATTCTTTGTATAAAGAAGCAGAGCCGTTCTTTAAACGTTACACAAATTTTGTCAGTGTTTTAAACATAACATTTCTTTGTGTAATGTAGTAGCAGAGTAAGTACCCAGCAAAGTCTGTGTGTCTGAACACCTATAAGTTACGTTGGTTTTGTGTTTCCTTTCCCCCTTGTGCCAACATGTAATAGGCTTACTCTCACTGTTTGTGCATTTGCATAGTTCATCCTGAATACAAAGAGCCTTGAAACATAATTTTACATACTACTTTTTATGTATGGCAGTGGTTACTTACATCTGCAATTACTTGTTTTTCTTTTTCTGAATTGCTTGCTCTATGAAACAGTTCCCTTTACCCTAATTGGAGTTGGAATATGTCTTGTAGAAGAAAAAAAAAATGTATTAATTGGATTGTTTGCTAAAGTTAGAAGCCTTTCCTTCTTCCCCTGGAAAAGTTGTACAGATAGTTCTGGACATGGCAGAGAACAGCCAGTCTTAAACTGTGAATCCTCCTGGAAAATAATGAACATCTCTAACAAGCTCCACAGGAGATTTTCATCTTGTAAAGTTTACGTTGGTGTTCTGTTTGGAGTTCAAATTTAAGAAATGTTAGCTTCCTACACGCTGAGTTGCTCTTTGTATATCCAGCCTTACCCCACTTACTATTTCTGCTACTTAAGAAGTTGTGCTGATACATCCTTCATGAAATCTTCTAAATAAGCTGGAAAGCTCACTACTATATTCTTTTTCATATACAGGCTCGTGTTATGTATGATTTTGCTGCTGAGCCTGGAAACAATGAGCTGACCGTCAGTGAAGGCGAGATCATCATAATTACCAACCCGGTAAGAAAAATGAGATGGAATCAAGGCTTCAGTGCACCTTCCTGACCTACTTCTAGCAGATGGAAGAAGAAAGGTGCTAGGTGACATCTGAAAGCCCTGGCTACTCTCCCCTGAAGAACTGGCGAATAAACTATGTACAAAGAATTTTCTAATAGTTTTATGGAAACAAATGTAATGAGAGTTTTGGAGGACAGAGGCACTCTCAGATTGTGCCTACACACTTGGGAATTTGCTCAGCTTTGTTTCCTTCTAAACAGACCTGAGTGCCAAGGCAGAGGAAGGAGCTAATGATGGTGATAGTCTTTATATATGCATGTGTTGTCTTTTTTTGTGTGCCTAATGTTCCACATTTTGTGTGTATGTAATCTTTCTGGTGCTTGCCACTTGCATTTAAATCTGATATGGCAGCTACCTTCTTGAGTTTGAGTTTCTTAATCAATGACTTCAGCATTCCAAGTTTCTTCAAAGAACTTGGAACAAAATTTTTTACTAAATTGTGTGTCCTTTCATAATTAAAGCAATATGGACAAGGTACAGGGAAGGCGTGATGGTAATACTATGAGGGAGTTCTTAAATTAATAGTACTTGTAAGTGCTGACATCCGATTTGCATGTACAATTTGATTTTGAGTGTGCTTTTATTGTCCTGTATAATTCTTACCATTGGTAACATGGTAAGTGTTAGCTGATTCTCCTTTTGATTTTGGTGTAGTGATATAGACTTTCCTTTTAACACACATACAAACAAAAACCACCTGATCTTGATGCCAGGTTTTATATATCTGTTTGTATAGGAAACATGGGTTCTGCAGAATAAACTAATTCTTTGAGGAGCAGCCTAGTCGTGTAATCCTGATAATTTTTTGTTCCACTGACCTTAGATACGTGAAGCAGATATTTAATAGAAGCAGCACCCTCTTGGATAGTATGCTATGCTGTGGCAGAGGTGACATTTTAAAAGAGTTCAGGAGTTTAATGCCATTTCACAGAAGAAGGGCTAAACAAATAGCTTACCACTTTTAAGCTAGTTCTTGCTGAACAAGATGTCTGTGTTGTAAGGCAATATACTTAAAACCAAATAAAACTTTCTTTTATGCTGTACATGATTAAACTGTGGGATAGATTGCTACAAAGGCTCTTGATCTTTTTTTTTTTTTAATACGGTAAGTTTAGACAGCAATAGTGATGAAAGTCCATTGATGATTGCTCATAGCTGCAGCAGTGCAAATGTGACTTCTGGATCAAGTTGTCATTGCTCTTGCAGTTTAACCAAGCTAGTTGAATTTATAACCGAGATGTTTAATTGTTTCTGTGTTCTTGAGTGTAGGCTTTTAGGTACATATGAAAAAGCAAGTTAAGTTTGTTATTTCAATAACTGATTGATCTTTACATTTTAAAATCTTGAATATGTAAGCAGACTTCTCCTTACCATGTATAGGATTACATAAAATTTCCAAGTGAAAGAACAAAATTGTGAATAAACAAATATACCCATTAAAAAGCAAATTCAGAAAACCTGAAACTCAGTAATTACTGTCTAGCATATGTGGTTCCAGTTTTCATCTGTGAGTTAGCTTGGCATGTAACTGTGTACTCAAGGAGCTGCTTGATTTAAAACAGAAGTGGCGTATTCCAGATAATGTCCTGGAATTGACTTTGCTTAACTGCAAAGGTCTGCAAAGGTTTCTTAGTATATGTAGAATATGTGTTTTAAAAAAACCCAAACAATAACAGGATGCCCCACTGAGATCAGAGCTGATCTATGTTAGTTCTTTCCAAACTAACAGGATGAGATGTGCCTCTGAAATTAAAAGTGAAATAGAAACAGTGTCTCCAGATCTCTCTTAATCTTAGATTATCCTTAATATTTTTTTGTGGGTTACAGTGCCTACTCATCACACGCCTCTGAACCTTCAATAAGTGAAGCAGAGATTTCACGGATATTAACAATAGCTTAATTTCTTGAGTCTTGTTTCTTTATAATCTTTTGATTAAAATTAATGCTTTGGAATTGGCATACTGGTAGCTGCGTTTTGATGCAGTCTGTGTCCAGACAACTGACTGTGGTTTCACAAATGATCAAAAGTGCTGAAAATCAGCCTCTTTTCCCCTCATGCTTGTTAAATCTAAAGTCCACATTAGCTGTGTGAAACAAGCACAGTCTGTTCTGTTTAAATTAGTATCTGCTGTCTCAGCAGATTTAAGCGAGTTTGTTCGTGGTCTTACAGTCATAACTGTATTTTGAACATTGCATTTGACAGCAAGACAGTGCTTCCTCCTGTGCTGTTTAAAGCATGCTGTGGGATCCCTCTAGCAAAACTATTTCTATGTTATAACTTCTTTTAGGATGTTGGTGGAGGCTGGTTAGAAGGAAAAAACAGCCAAGGTGAGAGAGGACTTGTTCCAACAGATTACGTTGAGGTAAGTGACTACACTGCTCTGCACTAAGAAAGCAGAACTACTGAAAAGGCCATCCTCTGGTTTGCTGATCAGACTGTAGCACTCAAACATAAAACTTCTAATGTTAAAGCTTGGAATATATAATCTTATTGTAGCAACTGTAGCTGGCTTTGGAGACCAGTGCAAACAAAAAACAGCTACTGTGCTCTTTAGTGGTTTCCCTGGAAATGCAACAGGAGGTTGTCTATAGTAAATACTGGTGATCTGCAGAACGTGAGCTATTTTGAGTCTGCTCCTGGTTTTGGGGGTCTTATCCAGTAATTATTTTGTTTTCCTGTCTGAAGATACAAATATGGAAGTGAAATGGGTAATGCAGGTTTACACAGGTGTTGCTCTGGCTGATTTGCCACACGGTCATAAATCTCTGGAATGGAACCCCATTTCTGGGGCTGAGTATATGGGATCCCAAATCCAGGCACTACTGAGCTTATCTTCTTCTTGGGGGCCTTTGCTGTCTCTTCAGTGTGTGTTGATCTGCTCTTATGTTTAAAGACTGGTGGTATGGGGGTGGGGATGGAATGGGGATCTCAATGCAAAGGCTAGAATCCAGTTCACTCTTGGAGGGCCCAGTGTCTGTATGTTTGCAGGTTGCCAGTTAAGTGAAGACTCTAGGTCTAACTTCTGCAGCCTCCTCTTACAGCATGTGCCTTCCTTCCTTCACCAGTGCTGTGTTTATTTAAAAAAAAAAAAATTAAAAAAATTAAAAATGGGACACACACACACACAGTGCTGGCTCACATGACCTTTTTGTGTCTTCAGTTGGCTAGCTCATGGTCTAGTAGCTTTTGGCTCTCCAAACTTGTTGTCCCAAACTGATCCTCTGAGTATTGAGTTCCGAGTCTCCAAGCAGTAATGTTAACAACCTTGTTAATCCCTAAGGAATTTATAGATGGGAGTCCACTGCTACAGCAGTGTTACACTGCTATAATGCAAACCTGTTGTGGAAGTAAATCCTCCAGGTTATCACATCAGTTTCTTATAAAAGTTTCTATTGAATTTGAATTCAAAAAGAGCATATGCAACCATCTTAAAGTCTAGTGACATGACTGTTAGGATGATTATATATGCTAAACAGCATGATTAGATTAATGGAAGCATGAAAAATCTTTTGCAACTTTTTCCATTTCAGATTTTAACCGAAGGTGCTAAAGATGGAGTTAGCTGTGGTAACTCATTAGCTGACCAAGCCTTTTTTGATTCCCTTTCTTCAAATACAGCTCAGACCAACTCTGCTGCAAAAAGCAGTAATCAGGTATGTCTCACAGTTTTTCGGGCATAGTGGGTATGACACATTTTGTTGACTTTTACTTGCACTCTTCAGGTGTGCTGTACTGTATTTGCGAACTCTCGTAAAAGTACTAATTAAAGTAATTGTGTTTTCATTAGGGAACAGTTTTGTTGACTATTAATGATATGCGTGACTTTTCAGATACTGTGTTCTAACACTTTCAGAAATAGAGCATTTTTATTTCTAGTCTGCAATCATATAAGTCTGACTACCTCAATCTCTACCTCAGTTCTGTGTAAGTGCACTCTTAGCAAATTTACTTTATTTTCAAGTTACTTGTGTTAATATGCTAACGTTTTTAAGGAACCAAAGTTTTCTTTTTTTAAATGTCTACTACAATTGGGTGGTCTATGCATCATCAGCGAGAGTAAATGGTTATATATATTTTTCAGAATTTGAGTAAGAGTTGTTTCTTTAATTAAAAAAGCTGAAGCAAGTTCCTACGTTGTCCCCAGTCAGTTGGAGAAGAGGCTGACGTTTGTTTTGCTGGAAGAATTTTTTTTTCCCCTCCCTCTATTCATAGCTTTTTGCCTGGTGTGTCTGTTTGTTAAGCAGGAAGTACTTAGTTTCTGAGGATATACATTATCTTAAACACAAGCTGTTTATTATGGTCTACAGACTGCTGCATGTCCTACATGTAGGAACAGTTAAACATTTTGAAGTCCATAGGTCAACCGAAGTCCAAAATCTGCTTTTTCCAACACCAGCGTGCAAAAAGGTCTTTTGTGTTGGAAAATAAATGCTTTACTTATTGTAGCAGCTGGGGACACACACACGTGGTCTGTGGGTCAGTTAAATACCAGTTAGTAGTAGAGGCATCTATCAGAGGTTGATCTGTGCTTAACACAAGGTACTCGTGCCTGGAGAAGAGAAGAGAAGAGAAAAGCCCTCGCCTAGATAGGAGGAAAGGTTAAAATAAATGTATCTATCTACAAGAAGGTTGGAGAGGGGACTTTTTACAAGGGCATGTAGTGATAGGATGAGGGGTAATGGCTTTAAACTGGAAGAGGGTAGGTTTAAATTAGATATTAGGAAGAAATTTTTCACTTTGAGGGTGATGAGGCACTGGAACAAGTTGCCCAGGGAAGTTGTGGATGCCCCTTCCCTGGAGGTGTTCAAGGCCAGGCTGGATGGGGTCTTGAGCAGCCTGGTCTAGTGGGAGTTGTCCCTGCCCATGGCAGGGGGGTTGGAACTAGATGATCTTTAAGGTCCCTTCCAGCCTAAACCATTCTATGATTCTGTGATTCTGTCTTAAATACTAGAGAATGATTACATCAATCTAATTTTGGAAGTTGCATTTCTAGAGGAGAGAAAACCTGGAAAATATGGTCACTTTACAATACGGTTCATACAGGATCAGCAGTGTACTGGCCCTGTAATACATACAAATTGCAGTTTCTTAACAAATCTTGGAAAGGAGTAACTTCAGGGAAACAGCTTGTCTCATCTGTTTCAGTGCCTTATTCTTTTAAGTGTCCTGTTCCTCTCTGTTATCCTTCAAATGCTGTGTGAGGCAGTTGGGAGAACCAGGGTACCATAGTGTATTATAGTAAAACTGTACTGCTAATGTTAATAGGAGAGAGAGGAGGAGAGTGTGCACCTGGATGAAGCCAAGGCCATGCAAGTTGCTGAGGTGCTGGGCAGAGGAGCAAATTCTCTCAGGCTAGTGTGTTTGGGTCTTTTGTTTTCCTGTTTTTTCACAGCAGGAGCCATCATGTTGCATGGTGAGGATTTTATGTCAAGTTATTTCCATTTTTCTCAAGTTTTCTTTTTTCTTTAACTGAGTTCAGTAACTGCAGTTTAGTTATATATTTTCTAGCAAAACAGCAGATCTTGATTTGAAGTAATTTCTTCAGCTTCTGACATATATCTGGTAGTTTGTTGCAGTCGCTTATTGCTAATAGGGATTTAATTTATATACTAAGGAGTCTGGCTTCTACTTTCGGCTACTAGACCTTTCTCCCAGATCAGAGAGCTCTCTAGTGTATGGTATTTTCTCCTTGCAAAAAATCTATGGCTAATTGTCTGCTTGATTTAAGAAATTCTGTTTGTTTTATCTGTCTGGTCTAAGACGCTTTTCCTGCCTTCAAAAAAAACCAAAACCAAACTCTATTCTGCAGTCTCTTTGATCTTGTGCCTTGTCTGTAAAATGTGTGCATTGCTTCTGTGTACATCACATGATGTCAGACAGGTTTGACGTTGCTGTTCTGGTGCAGAAAAGCCTGATATAGCGAAAGATTGCATTGACTCCTGTAATATTGCATCAGGAGGTTATACTGAGTTGCTCATCCCCTGCACACTGGCTTCTCTTTTAGAGCACTTCTTGTAAGAGTATGATTTTTCTACTTTGTGGGTATGACCCTTCTTCCTAAATGTATTACTCTGCATTTGGTTATTATAACATTTACATTGTTTAACATGAGTTTGCTCAGGCACTTTGGATTGATCCGTGTTCAGCTGCACAGTTGCAAGCAATTGACTTGCTCTTTTCAAGTGCCTTAACGAGTGACTAGGTCAATGTACAAAGCTCTTCATCTTAAATGAAACTTGTGTGTTCAGGTTATGGAGAGGGGGGGAAAAAAAAAAAAGACCAGTTAGTTGTCAATGTAAAGAGAATTGATGCTGGAGGTGGCACAGTAGTAAGAGCTAAAATGTTCATAGATGTAGTCTGGTGGACCGAATAAGAAATAGCAGCATTCCTAAATGCTGATACATTATGCCATCTATCATATTTTATAGTAACATAGAGGGGTACAAGTTTGTTACAAGAAGACTTTATAAAAGCACTTCTAAATACACAGCGTGTTTTGGGATTTTTCTTGCTACTACTGTATTGGAGAAATTACTTTCTGTAAACTTTAAATCACTTTAACATACATGTAATTACACAACATCCCCACCCCCCAATTTCAGTAAGTCGATGTTTTAATTCTTAGAATTCCTTCCATTCTTCTAACAGTAAGTAAAAAAGCAGGTTGTCGAATAGTCTTTCAGTACCAAGCTTTATTAAAAATAACAGACCTGGCTGAGTAGAAATGTGGGAGTATGGGGGTTTTTTGGTTTTCTTTTTTAAGAGACCAGTTAAACCACAGTGATGTGGTTTAACCCTGGCCAGTAGCTCAGCCCCACACAGCTGCTTGCTCATTCCCCCGCCAATGGGATGGGGAGAGAATCAGAAGGGTAAAAGTCTTGGAACTTGTGGGTTGGGATAAAGACAGTTTAATAGGTAAAGCAAAAGCCATGCACGCAAGCAAAGCAAAACAAGGAATTCATTCACTGCTTCCCCTCAGCAGGCAGGTGTTCAGCCATCTTCAGGAAAGCAGGGCTCCATCATGCATAATGGTTACTTGGGAAGACAAAACACCATCACTCTGAACGGCTCTCACTTTCTCCTTCTTCTACCAGCTTTATATGCTGAGCATGATATCACGTGGTATGGAATATCCCTTTGGTCAGTTGGGATCAGCTGTCCCAGCTGTGTTCCCTCCCAGCCTTTTGTGCACCCCCAGCCTGTTTGCTGGCAGGGCAGAGCGAGAAACAGAGAAGGCCTTGATGCTGTGAGAGTGCTGTTCAGCAATAACTAAAACATGCCTGTGTTATCAACACTGTTTAGGTCACAAATCCAAAACGTAGTACCATACCAGCTAATTTGAAGAAAATTAACTCTCTCCCAACCAAAACCAGTGCAACCAGTTATATTTGAATGCAAACTTTGTCTGTAATGTTTTTCTGTCTTAGTTTTACTTTTAAAGTTCTGAACTGGTTAGCCTGTCAGTTTAGCAATGTGTCTCCAACGGCAATGTGCTTCTGACAGGGCTTTAAAAAATTCCAACAAATGTATTTTTTAGCTTTATGTATTATATTTTTGCTGGCATATCTTCATATGTCCTGATAAGTCTGGGGGGATGACTGCTTTTCTTAAGTAGCAATGCTGCATGTAATACAGCACCCTAAATTGTTACAGTTTTCCCAGATCAGTTTCTATGCATGCATATCTCTCTCTCTCAAAATAAAACTTCCTCCCTCTGTCTACACCCATCCCTTTTTGCTTTCCAGGCAAAACAAGAGCTTTTGGTTTCCTACTCTGGAATCCATACCTGTTTTGTGTTAAGAAAACATCATCAGCTCAAATACTGCCCTACTCCCTGTCTGTGTTTTTCTAAGAAGGCTTTTTTGTTCAGTAGATAATCTCCTGAAAAGTAATTCATAAGCAATAACAAAAAACCAGCTGCTTTTACTTGCTTTTCTTCACTGAGAAAGGTACAATGAGCATAGCAAAACTTTAGTTTTGTACCTTACCTGGGTTTGCCACAGATGTAAAGTGACGGTAGAAAAGGGGCACGGAGGTACTTCCTAAGGAGAAGAGAAAAGAGAATTCCACATCATGTTCGGCAGCTCATTCTTCCCCAACTCATTTCTTGCATCAGTAGTGTCTCAGCAATAGCTGCCTTAGTAAAGCTTGCAGCTGCTCTTTTGAAGAACTACCTATAGAAGATATTGGGGAGATGAAAGCAATCAGAGGAAACACTGAAGCTAAGTATACACAAACAAGGGGAAAAAAGTGACTCAAGGCAACTACTTGTACAGTCAGAAGAAGAAAAGCAGATAGGAGAATTTAATTACATCTGCCCATAACATTTATGGTTTAGTGTCTGAAAAGCCTTTAAAAAATTACTGAACAAAATACAATTTAGGTAACCCAAGGATGGAGGCTGTTGCATAGCTTTTGCATGGGTCTGGTGCTGTTTTGACCTTGTAGCCCTTGGACAGAGGAAGCAAAGGGAATGCGAAATCTTTCTTCTCTGTCAATCCACTGTTCCTCTGAGCAGCAATGAGGTTGCTAATTTTAGACTGTCATTTGGAACAACCAGTGAGTGAAGTATATCTGCACGTTTGGTCTGTTTGCTAGAATTGCATATATAAATATTAAAGTAAGTTACCTGTAAACTCTTAGGGTATTAGAATAACACTTGCAATAATAGCACTGAAATGAATATAAAATATGGCAGGTTAAACCAAATAAACCTATTGAAATACACTGAACGCAAAATTTCTCATTTCTAATGAAAAAGCAGTGGTATGTTTTTCTCTTGTAGTATTTATTTGATGGAGACTGGCTTCCAGGGGCTGTAGCAAGAATGAATATCCTTTTTCAGTTTAAAATAGTGTTTCTCATTGCAGTTGAGCAAGAGGTTATTAGCTTGGTGGCATGTGGAGCCTTCATAATTAAAGTATGTATGAAAATACAAACATTAATGTAAAATTCATTCCGAGTAGTCTCCTCCCTTGGTTTCTCCTCCCTTCGCTAGAGCTTAAAGTCAAGCCTTTTTTTTCTTTTTTTTTTTTTTTTCCCCTCTCTGGAGAATAGAAAACTAGTATTAAAAATGTATAAGTGAAATTGAAGTGGAATACTGCCTGTCTGTTTCAGGGTGGAAGTGGATCACCAGCTATGTTGACGTAAGAGCTGTAGATGTGGCTTCACAGTATTTAAGATATAAAAATAGTTCTTGTAGCTAACCATAAGTTGCATTTGTAGAGGAGTTTGTTCCCTTTTCTTGACACTGATTCTGGAATCACTGCCAAGCCTGCTTCTGCATGAAGATGACTCTATAGCTCTTCTTAGTTCTGGGTGAAATAAGTATCCTGAGAGTTCGCATTTTTGTGAATTACAGGTTTGTCAGTTAATTCTAGTGTGACCTTAGTGAATCCATATCTTTTGTGTCTTCAGTTATGGGTAGACCAGCAAGGCCCCATGAGTAGGTACAGGAAGCAACTAACAGAAACCTCTCGTGTTTGTATTGTTTTATCCAGTGGTAAGTGTGAAATCACTCAGGATAGTTTCACTCGGTGGAAGGAAGATAAGCTGCTACACAGTTGATGAAGGGTATGAAAACGAATGGACTGTCTTAAATGTAGAAAACCCTTTCCCTTCAGAAAACTGTGGGACTTCTGTATAGGCAGGATGAATAAATAGTAGTGAAAACACCTAGATTGATGTGCAGGATCTGAGGCAGCTCTTAAGTCACCTTTTGTGTAGACATAAGTTGTTGAACATGCATAAGATGGACACTAAAGAAGCTTTTCCCAGAGCTTTCCTTCATATCTTTTCTGCTCTGCAGCTCAGTGTGGGAAAGGCAAATTTTCATTATTAAATTCACATACCATAATTCCCCCCCACCTCAACTGCTATGACCAGCAATAAATGCTAAGATTAAGGAAAATAAATGTGGTGCTCTTAATAAGAGTGCACTACTCTATTTATGTGGAAATTTTGACATGCATGTTCTTGAATTCCTGTAACAGTGTTTCCATTCTCTGAGTCGCTGCGCGTGCAGTAAAGTAGAAGTATTGTCATGGGAAATGTGATTCATCGATATTTGGTTGAGTCTAGTTTGTCTTGTTAAACCAGTATGCTAAACTATCGTATAAAATACGCAGCTACCTTCACCATGGAAGTTACAATTACAATTGTTTATGGATTTGGGAAATTATTGTTTCCTTAACTAATAAACCTGGACTCTGCATAAATGTATATGTTTGTAAGATTAAGTTTGAAATTGCTCTATGCATGCATAAGTCATGTCTAGAAGTGCATAGTGCAAAAGATATCTAAAAAGAAGTACAAGCAAAACTGGTGGGTTAGAACTGTTCAGAAGTAAAAAAAACCCAAACACCCAACCAGCCAAAAAACCCCACCCCAACCCAGAGTATTTTATAGTAGTTTGGCTTTCATGATTAGTGCCTTCTAGTTCCTGGTACAGATAATGACTCTATAACATCCTCCATTGCTCCGTGTAATTTGAAAGCAACTCTTTCTCCCGCCCCCATCTCAATCGCAATATTGCATTCAGACCGGTAACAGGAATTTGTGACTAATTCTTGTTTAACCGAAGTACCAGGCAGTGACTCTCATACAGTACTGGAAACAGTGGCTTGTTTGCTTTGAAATGAATTGTGTTCACGTATTAAAAAATAACTGTCCAGCATATGACAGTGATTGTACTAATTCCAATTATGGAGCTGTCCTGAGCTTTTTTTTTTGTGTGGAATATTAAGGCTCAGGCAGCAAGTTGTTGAACTGAAGTACTTTGAGCACTCCTCACCTCTTGTCTGTACTGATACCCTCTGGCAAAATCTGACTATTGAAATAATCAGTTTTCCACAATTTGCAGTGTTTGTGTGTTCTTTTTCTTGTAGCTTTGTTTTCATTTGACTTCTTGTTTTGTGAGGTAGCCTTGTGGTCTTGTAGCTTGGCATTGAGTATATAAAGAATATTTTAACTTGCTAATGATGTCAATCTTATCAGCCCTCCTGTGAGTGTTTCTACTTGCTTGCACACTTGCAGTGGAATGCAGGTATTGCACAATCCCCTTCACCACAGTAGGCGGCTTACTGCAGTATATAGTTTCCTTTCTGATTTAAATTTTTTTTTTGGTTCATTGTTCGCTGAGCACTTCTTATTTTAAGGTGGAATCGTTTGCATTTGTCACTCAAAGTGGTAAACTGAAAAGCCTTAGCCAGTAATAATCTTCAACTCCTCCTCCAAAAAAAAAGGCTACAAGGGAAACCCCTGTTCTCTGTTCCCAAACAAAAATACAGAGTGCTTTTCCCAAAAAGGAAGGATAAAGCCTTGTTTAATCTTCTTAGATTGATCCTGGGATGTCTAGAGAACATCGGAGAGGAACAGGGACTCTTTCTTCCATTTCTGGCATTGCTGTGGCTGCTGCTTGGAAAACAGTCTGAAATGTCTTATCTGTGTTTCAAGAAGAAACTATTATGGATTGAAATCAGCTCAAGAGAAGACAAAGATATAAAGAGGTGACTTGATTGCCATTACCATGTGCAGGTGTGGGTAACAAAACCAGAAGTCTGACAGAGCTCCGTTGAATAAATATATATAGGATCTTTAGTGGCTGAAAGTTGAAACTAAGCAAACTTTATTTTAAAACAAGTAAATAATCTCCTTTAAGCAGTGAGGGTAACAATAGATTTGGTTTTTCCCCATCTCTCATCCTATCACAGAGAATTCTTTGCTCAAGTCTAAATTATGTATCTTTCTAAAAGACCACTTTGTACTTCAAACATGGCTTTTGTGAGTGAAATCAGGAGTTAAATCCTGGAAATCCTGTGCCTGCACTGTGCAGAAGCAATACAGTCTTTAGTCCACTCTGGCTGTGGATGACCTCTCAGGTAAAAAAATGGGATTGGAAGTGGAAAAAACGCAAAAAACCTAACTGCTCTGCTTCTTCTAGTTGGGCTTTTTAAGACTAGAACTTAACCTGGCTACTGCTGTTAAGGACAACAAAAAAAGTTTCTATAAATGCATTAACAACAAAAGGAGGACTAAGGATAATCTCTGTCCTTTAGTAGACTGGGGTCGAAACATAGTGACAAAGGATGAGGAAAAGGCTGAGGTACTTAGTGCCTTCCTTGCCTCCATCTTAGTAAGACCAATTGTTGCCTGAGTACCCAACCCCCGTGCTAGTAGAAGGAGGTGGGAAGCAGAATGAAGGCCCCATAATCCATGGGGAAACAGCGAGTAACCTGCTTCAGCACCTAGACATACACAAGTCTATGGGGCTGGATGGGATCCACCCAGGGGTACTAAGGGAGCTGGCAGAAGTGCTTGCCAACTCAGTTTCCATCATTTGCCGGCACTCCTGGCTAATGGGGAGGTCCCAGTTGACTGGAGGTTAGCCAATGTGATGCCCATCCACAAGAAGGGCTGGAAGGAGGATCTCGGGAACTACAGGCCTGTCAGTCTGACCTCGGTGCCTGGGAAGGTTATGGAACAGATCATCCTGAGTATTATTACATGGTATGTGCAGGACAACCAGGTGATCAGGCCCAGTCAGCATGGGTTCATAAAAGGCAGGTTCCGCTTGACACACCTGATCTTGCAGAATCACAGAGTGATGGGGTTGGAAGGGAGCTCATCTAGTCCAACCTCCCTGCCAGAGAAGGTTCACCTAGAGCATGTCGCACAGGATGGCGTCCAGGTGGGTTTTCAATGTCTCCAGAGTGAGAGATTCCACCACCTCTCTAGGCAGCCTGTTCCAGTGCTTTCCCACCCTCAAAGTAAAGAAGTTCCTCCTCGTGTTAAGATGGAACTTCCTATGTTCAAGTTTGTGCCTATTACCTCTTGTCCTATCACTGGGAACCACTGAAAAAAGACTGTTCTCAGCCCTCTAGCACCCTCCCTTTTAAGTATTTATAAGCATTAATAAGATCCCCCCTCAGTCTTCTCCAGACTAAAAAGACCCGAGTCCCTCAGTCTTTCCTCATATGAGAGATGTTGTAATCCCCTAATCATCTTTGTAGCCCTTTGCTGGACCCTCTCCAGCAGTTCCCTGTCCTTCTTGAACTGGGGAGCCCAGAACTGGACACAGTACTCCAGATGCGGCCTCACCAGGGCAGAGTAGAGGGGAAGGATGACCTCCCTCGACCTGCTGGCCACACTCTTCTTGATGCACCCCAGGATGCCATTGGCCGCCTTGGCCACCAGGGCACATTGCTGGCTCATGGTCATCCTGTTGTCCACCAGGTCCCTTTCCACAGAGCTGCTCTCCAGGAGGTCAGCCCCCAACCTGTACTGATGGATGGGGTTATTCCTCCTGAGGAGCAGCACCCTACACTTGCCCTTGTTGAATTTCATCAGGTTTCTCTCTGCCCAACTCTCCAGCCTGTCCAGGTCTCGCTGTATGGCAGC
>NW_009647763.1:4718083-4726551 GCF_000708025.1 Charadrius vociferus | reverse complement strand
AAGTCTTGCTTCCTCCAGACTTTCTCTGTTATCTCCTTCTATGGCAAGGTGACTCGCTTAGTGGATGAGAGAAAAGCTGTGGATGTTGTTTACCTGGACTTCAGTAAAGCCTTCGACACCGTTTCCCATATAATTCTCCTGGAGAAACTGGCTGTTCATGGCTTGGATGGGTGTACTCTTTGCTGGGTGAAAAACTGGCTGGATGGCTGTGCCCAGAGAGTGGTGGTGAATGGAGTTAAATCCAGTTGGTGTCCAGTCACAAGTGGTGCTCCCCAGGGCTCGATATTGGGGCTGGTTCTCTCTAATATCTTTATCAATGACCTGGATGAGGGGATCGAGTGCACCCTCAGTAAGTTTGCAGACGACACTAAGTTAGGCGGGAGTGTTGATCTATTTGAGGGTAGGATGGCTCTACAGAGGGATCTGGAGAGGTTGGTTCGATGGGCCGAGGCCAATGGTATGAAGTTCAACAAGGCCAAGTGCTGGGTCCTGCACTTAGGTCATAACAATCCAATGCAGCGCTACAGGCTTGGGCAAGAATGGCTGGAAAGCTGCCTGGCAGAGAAGGACCTGGGGGGGTTGGTTGACAGCTTGCTGAATATAAGCCAACAGTGTGCCCAGGTGGCCAAGAATGCCAATGGCATCCTGGCCTGTATGAGGAATAGTGTGGTGAGCAGGACTAGGGAAGTGGTTATTCCCCTCACTCAGTACTGGTGAGGCCCCACCTCGAGTACTGTGTTCAGTTTTGGGCCTCTCACTACAAGACAGACGTTGAGGTGCTGGAGTGTGTCCAGAGAAGGGCAATGAAGCTGGTGAGGGGTCTGGAGAACAAGTCTTATGAGGAGCGGCTGAGGCAACTGGGGTTGTTTAGCCTGGAGGAAAGGGGGCTGAGGGGAGACCTTATGACTCTCTACAACTACCCGAAAGGAGGTTTTAGTGAGGTGGGGGTTGACCTCTTCTCGCTAGTAACAAGCGATAGGACAAGATGAAATGTCAAGTTACGCCAGGGTAGGTTTAGAATGGATATTAGGAAAAAATTCTTCACAGAAAAATTTCTTCTTCCAACAGCATTGGAACAGGCTGCCTAGAGAAGTGGTTGAGTTGCCATCCCTGGAGGTATTTAAAAGATGGGTAGATGTGGTGCTGAGGGACATGTTTTAGTGGTGGTTTTGTCAGTATTAGGTTGATGGTTGGACTTGACGATCTTAAAGGTCCCTTCCAACCTAAACAAGTCTATGATTCATGGTAGTAACTCAGTTCTTCCACTGGTGGTTTGGGTTTTTTCACCTGCTGAGAAGGACTTGGGGGTACTGGTGGGTGAAAAGCTGGACATGAGCTGACAATGTGCGCTTGCAGCCCAGAAAGCCAAAAGAAGCATGGCCAGCAGGTCAAGGGAGGTGATTCCGCCCCTTACTCTGCTCTTGTGAGACCTCAGCTGGTGTACTGCATCTAGCTCTGGAGCACTCAGCACAGGAAGGACATGGACCCATGTCTCCACTCTTGCTTTTCCTAGAGGATTTCTTTAAGGAGAATAAATGTTTAAATTGTACAATAGAAAAAAGGGCCTGCCTTCAGGAGTGAAAGAAGTGCCCAGGACCACAATGCTACAGTAGTGAGTTACCAGGAAGAAGGCTTGGGCATAGAATTTCGTGGGCATGGCAGCTACTTCAGTATCTGCTAATGTGCATGCTTGCTTTATGGTAAATACAGCACAGTGAAGGCAGTTCTGTCATTGCTGCAGAGTAGGCTTTTAGCCCTTCACATTTCTTCCTGGAGGAAAAAAGCTTGATTTTTAGAGTGACTGTCTTATGTTCACTTACTTTTTTTCTTTACGTATCTGTTCAGAGGTTGTTATCCAAAGAACTTGAGTTGAGTGTGATGTCTGAGTATGCCTAAGGCTTTGTCTCCATGCAAGTAACTAAGGCAGCTGTAAAACCGGAGAGGTATGGTCATCCCTGTGAGCTACTCAGCTGAGCCACCATGACTCTTGTATTTCCTGTCATTCCTCTGTCCTGCCTGTCTCTTTTCAACCCCTCTTCAGGAGTGTAACACTTCTCATTTGCAGCTTTGGCTGTCCAGGACTTCCCTTGGTCTGATCAGACTTAGTTTTTCTTCTCGCTGCTTCTGCATGGCTTCTGTCTCAGAGTAGATTTCAAGGGGTGTTCGTTATGGTTGGAGGTCATAATTTTTGATGGCACAGTTACCTAGATCTTTTTAGGTAGTCAACTTAGTTTTAGCATCTGGACATCATGTTTGGTTTGCCATTTGTCCCTCAGGAGTAGAATGGATCTATTTGTCTATCAGAAGCATACATTAATATGAGGAAGGAATCTGCCAGGAACAACTGAGTTGGCCAAGAGGTCAAAACAAGGTTTTTAGACAGGGCAGAGAGATGCCTCAGTGACTTATCTTAGCTTTACTGTCTATAACTTTTGATTCTGCAGAAAATAGCAAAGATATCACTTCTTCCTGTTTAATTAATGATTCATTTGGTAAAGATACTGACATTCCACCCCCAAGCTTAGGATTGTCCTGTTGTGGTGGAATTTTTTCTTGTTGAACTATAATTAGATCTTTAAAAACATACTAGGCTTCTTGCCCCCTCCCCCAGGCCCTCACCAGTAATGATCTGTTTCTATAGTGAGTTTGAATCTGACCCTAATGGAAACTCTTAAAATATTTAATAATGTGTTTCCTCTGTCTGTTCCCCGAACAGGCTTTTTGTGGTGGTTTTTCTCCTAGAACAGAAGGAGCAAGTGAGTCTGTAATAGTCTACAAAAGGGAAAATCAGCTGCCTTTAAGGAATTTATTCTTGATTTTAATCTGAGTATACTTGTTTGATGTTACCTTGAGGAGCAAAGAGATGCAATGTTTCATTTGAAGTTTGATTAGTTTCTTAATTATGCATCGTGTAGCATTTCTTTCTATGCCCTTGCATTTGAGATTGCTTGCATACTTGGATGTTAGGTGTGCTGCATCAAGCTATATTGACTAAATAACAGCTTCTTGCAAGGACTTGATTTTTTTTTTTTGTGCTGACTAAAGAGAGATCAGAGGATTATCAATTTCAGTTATGGAAAACTAAAGGTGTGAGAACACGTGATTTAATCACAAAATACTTGCTGGCTTAATTAGGGTTTATTCAACCAGAGCTAAGCCACACAAATGGCTTCTCATATGGAATTTGTCAACTGCTGACATGCACAGATCCCTTTTAATAAATGCTGTGTCGTTACTTGGCCCTCCATAGTGCTATGGGACCTTGAGGATGGCAGACCTGATTCCTGAGCCCTTCTCTATGTTTACTGATTATTGGCTACTACTTATGAGTGTCCACGGTGTGTGTATATGTAGGGAGCTGAATGGGAATAGCATATCCCACCCCTTTTATAGCCTGTGGGCAATATGCCTAGGGGCAGGAGCTTACCCCAGAGCTTTCTTGGACACTGCAAAAGTAAAATTTTCCGGTTTGAATAGTGTTTCCATATAGGTACATAGAGATAAAACATCTGAGAGCACAGTTTAAGTAATCCATTTCCCTTTGCTGTACAGCATTTAGTGCATATCAGTAACTGTGTACAAGTTTGATGATCACTCTTGACAGTCATTCTTCTGTAGTGTACTCAGTGTTAATATTTATGCCTCCCCCTTGTTTTGCAGCAAATTTTAAGGTTTTTTTGCCACCCACTCATGCACCAGATTTCACATGAACTACAGAGAAGAGGAAAACTTTACTCAGCCTTTTGGCAATCATCCCACTTCTGGGCTTTCATTTGCTAGTGATCAGCACAACATATATTGCAGAAGTATATGCAAATGAATATTATGCAAACTATTCTTTTCTAGGTGGTGTAAGTTATGTTAGGAGCATGCATGCTTTCGTGTGTGGTTGGGCCCCAGTGAATGTGTTTTCCATTAGCAAAGATAAGCTCTGACTGATGGCATGTATGTGTTTTTTCTCTTTACGCAAACTCGTATCAGGTGTACATCATAGGAAGAGCAGGCTGGTACCTCATAAGCTACCAGCAACTTCTTTGTAATTGCTGAGAGGAGTGCTGTGCATCAGCTATCCAAGAATTAGGTAGACCTCAATGATACCGCTTTCTTAGGGAGTGGTGTTCTTGCATCAGTTTCATCCTCAAAACCAAATCTCCCGAACTATCAATATAGAAGCTGTCCACATAGTCTCTCTCACGCCATGAGTTCCTAGAGACCTACTGACTCTAGTGAGTCTTCTGAATGGTGATTTTTCCCTTTAACTTGAGGGCTTGGTCTTAATTTTGAGATCCTGGGGATTCTGTACCTAAAGAAGAGGTGTTACATGATATCAATAATACAGGTCTAAAGCATTTTCAAGTCTTAAAGGTTTAATAGTGTCTGTGAAATCTGTCTGTCAGACAACTGTTTTAGGAAAAACTAAAGCAAGAGTTCTCATTCCTAAGTAGTATCTCAAAGCTGATACAAGAGAAGGGAATTTTAGTGAACAAAAATGGAGTGTGGAGTAGCTGTACCTGTTTTTGTGTATTTTGTGTAAGAAACAAACATATTCGACATTTTTTGAAGAGAACAATATGTCTTTTAGTGGGAGTTCTACTGAATTTTTGGTACTGGCAAATGTTCTATGATTCATGTAAATGTTATAGTCTAATAGCAGTTAATTTATATTAGGCATACATTCTTTGATATGCTGCTTCATGATAAAAATAGTGCACTGGCTTCTGTAGGTTTTGAGACTTTGTTTTACAAAACTATTTCTCCCTCTGCTGAACAAGACAAGCTTTGTAGGCTTTGTTTGCTTTCCTTCCCCTTTTCTTCCTTCTTCCTCCTACACTTTGGGTGTGTGGATTTTGATTTGTGTGGTGGTTTTTTGGTTTTGTTTTGCTTTTGGGTTTTTTTTTCCTTTCTGCTAGCTAGTCTCTGCTAGCACTGAATGCAGTAGACTGCACTTAACTAGTCAATGCTTTTTCAAAGAGTAGCGCTAAAATAAAAGAGCTGAGCAGGATGCTAAGCTATTAATCCAATTTACTGACAGGTGAACTTGACAAATTGATGTAGTAGTTAGAGACAAGTCTGCTCTACACGCTCACTGAGGTTTCCACCTCCACAGCAGCATCAGCAGAAGGGTACGCGTGGATTACCTTCACCACAAGCTTATGCCGAGAGAGTAGGTCTACAGGGAAATGCCAGACTGTTCCCTGGCAGATGTTTGTTTCCTGCCCTCATCTTTGATGTGAATGAATTAAGATCTGACAGGGAAGCTGAGCAGGTTGCTGGCCCTAACTCCCTAACTGTCTCACCAATAGTGATGGTGTGGGTGGGCAATTTATTATTTGCTTTTAGTAAGGCCATTAATCTGAGTTTGATAAAATAAACATTTGGAAAAACCTAATCCTTTACTTTTGAGTTCCTGATTTAAATGTGCTAATTAGTCCATGGCTTTATGTAATTAATAATTCACATGCACCATACTTATGGTGTTGGTATAAAATCATTATCATGGGTAAGAGGGCTTCCTAACACTGTTGGAACAAATAGTTTAATTCCCCTGAGATGTAACATTCTTATTAGTATGTATTGGTGTCACATTGGTGGAAAGCTGATCGGTTTTTCCAGGTGCTTACTGTATTTAAGAGCTGTGTAGCTCTGAAATTGAACAAGTGCTGAATGCAAACTCACAGACTATCAGGAAGAGATCAAAGACTTCAAGACAAAAGTACATGGTCGTTGCTCATTTCTTCAGCTTTTTTTTTCTTTACTTCTGTCTTCATACAATGTAGGCAAACAATGCCAGTGATCCTTGGTCCAGCTGGAACGTTGGGAAGTCTGGGAACTGGGATAATGGGAATGCTGTTGACAGTTGGGCGACGAAACCTGAAAGTGCAGCTGGCCAGAGAAACAGTGCTTCAAATAACTGGGAGGCAGCAGCAGCATTTGGTCATCCACAGGCATATCAAGGACCAGGTGTGCTAATAATGCTCTTATTTTTGAATGCATTAGAGTAGGTGGACAGTAGAGGTAAGAATTGCTTAATCTTTCTTAACTATAGAACATGGCTTATTTAAAAAGCAAAACAAAGCCAGCTTCCTAGTAGCACATTGCCACGTGGGTAAACTGGACACTAAAATAATAAGGTTTTAAATAAAATAAAACATAAATAAATTGGATCCACCATAACAGTCACCTCAAACTTGTATGGAAGTCTGGGAAGCCAAAGTCTTCTGCATACCTGATCTGCTCTCAGACATGTTGTTCACCTTGTGTAACTGAAACTAAATACCGTTGAATTTGTGCCCTCAGGCCTGTGAAGAGGTAGTCTCTTAAATCCTTGATTTTTGGAAGGTGGCTAGCCTTCCAGAAGGCTTCTCTACTTATTTGTAGTAAAGGTCTAAATTAAGAGGAGAACTCCTAACTGGGGAATGCTAATGTGAAGGCTATGGATATGGAACACTATTGAATTCATCTTAACACGCCAGCATCTCTTCTTTCTTTTTTCTCTTCTTTATTTCTCTCATCTCCCTCAATGGATTTCTAGTGTAATGTTTTGCAGGTTGTATTTGGTGGGGATGGTGGTAACTGAGGAGGAATCATAAAATAGAAGGCTGAACTAGTTTTTAATATACTTACCTTGTTGATTATTTCCGTATGAGTGCTGAGGTATCTGCTGCTGCTTTTGAAGAGAAATATTTAACTTTCTCCTTTCCTTACACCCCTGTCTGTCCCCTCCTTTACTTCAGCAGCTGCTGATGACGATGATTGGGATGATGACTGGGATGACCCAAAATCAACTTCGCCGTCTTATCTTGGTTACAAGGAGTCTGAGGCATCAGAAGCTGGAGGGGTCCAGCGTGGAAATTCTCGTGCAGCTGCTATGAAGTTACCACTTAACAAGTAATGGAAAATGCGGAGCAAATGTGTATATATTGAAGAGAATTGGAATTTGTCAAGATGTGTAAATGCGTGACTATTCAAACTTCTTGAAATATGTAATGTAAATATTACAGTTTGGGGTTAAAAGTGGAGATGGATTTGTAGCGCATCATTTTCCCTGTGTTATCAGAGAACACAGATCCTGAAAGAAAGCCTGAAAGTACATGACAAAGCTGTATAACTTATGGGAGTGTTATACAGGCAAATGACAGTTTTGCAAGGTCTGAACTTCTGGACCTGTTGGTCTTTAACTGTCTTTAACACTATGTGTGCTTAGTAAAAATGAAAGGTGATGGATGGCTTGTCCATACAGCGAGACTGACCAGACATGCTGCCCCAGAGTTTGTGAGCAATTTGAGTTGCTAGGACTGGGGGAAAACTGCTCTTTTGTGTCTGTGCATCACCCAGGTTGATTCGTGAGCCACAGAAAGCTTGATTTTTACTTTTTTTTTGATAAAAATCTTAAGATAGCATGGAGCTTTGTCAGGGCTATATTAGCATAATCTCATTTTACAACTTAACGTTTGTTTATTCTAAAACTACTGTTACTCTGAGAAGCTACTGAGCGGTAATCTGTGTGGTAGATAACTAAAATTAACAACTAGTCATGCGGAGACAGTTGATTTTGTTCATCAGCAGAGGCTTTGTCCAGTTTTGCAACTGTACCTTTGCATCATTGTGGCATCTACTTGTTGCAAACCCATTTAGTATAACCAGCATAAACATACCTTATTTAAGAGCATTATTTGTCCATGAAGTAAGTCCTGCTTTACTCCTCCTGTCTCTGCAAGCAGGCAGTAGGTTGACAGAACTTGGAGGGCGAAGTATCTTCCTAATTAGAAAGAGAACCACCATTTGCTTTTTCTATGGCTTTTTACACAGACTTTAAGTACATTACAGTCATTTTAGTGTGTTTTTCTTTTTAATTGGTGGAGAAATTATTTAATATAACTCATGTTTAGAAGCATCTGATAAATCTGCAGATTGTTGTTCTTCCAGATGATTGAATTTGCATAATCTGAAATGGCAGGATGGTGGGCGTTGAGTGTGTGTGTGGGTGCATCTCCAGAGAGGGTGGGCTGCAGGGGAGTGGCAGATGTTACTTTGTGTCCTCCTGTTGTGCTCTGCAGCCCATCAGAGGGGATGTAAGTTAGCTACTTTGCCTTGGAAGAAGGGGCCTGCATTACACAAATAAAAGCTCGAGTTCAGTAGATAAAACTTTTCTGCTTTTTCAGGGCAAATTGTTGGTTGTTTAAGTAATCCACATAAATTCTTTTCTATACTTGAGAAATACTAAGGTGTGTTTTCCTATAGAGGCAGGTAATTCTGCATATGTCAAAGGAAGGAAAATACAGAATAAACTTACCACGTTTTCTTCTAGATTTCCTGGATTTGCAAAACCTGGGATGGAACAGTATCTGTTGGCAAAGCAGCTAGCAAAACCCAAAGAGAAAATTCCCATAATTGTGAGTTGGGGACATGTGTGTAGTTTGTGTGGGGGTGGTGTGGTTCGTTTTGGGGTTGGGTTTTTTTGTTTTGGG
>NW_009647763.1:4686299-4718063 GCF_000708025.1 Charadrius vociferus | reverse complement strand
TTCCCTAAATTAACTTTTAGCCTCAGGGTTGCTATGTGTATTTGGGTCAGAAGAAACTGATACTGAACATATAATTAGAAATAGAACTGTCATAATAAAACTGTGTACCATTTAAGTATTTTAAAGTTGTGGTAGACTACATTTCAGAGTCATGTATCATTGAGGGATTTTTCAGGGGCCAGTCTTAACTCCTCCTTTCTTCTAAGTGTGTTGATTTATATTTTTTTGGTACTTTTTTTTTTCCCTCATGCTGGGTCTGCATTACTTGTGATCATGAAAATAAGCCTTTTTTGGTACTGGGAGGCAGAGCAAATGCATTATCTAGATAACTAATAGTGTATCTAATACATAGGAGCTACATTCATAAAGGTTTGCAATATTCAGTCATGATGATCAGGTCATCTTCTGATCTAAAAACCAAACTCTTCTAGATATATGCTGTTCTAGTGAAATGTGGTTGAAGTAGCAATCCCTAGAATTCACCAGTCCTTTGATATTTGGGAAAAATTGCAAAATACAGAATAACATAAACACAACTGTGATCAATCATCTCTGGTTGTGAGAAACCCCTCTATTTCCTGACTATCAAGCTCTTGCTTAAATCAATGGAGACTTTCAAGTGAATAGAGAAAGTATTTGTCTCCTTGTTTGCAGCTGGTACAACATGATGCATTTAAAGATAATATTTGCAATTTCTTACAGATTGGTGATTATGGCCCAATGTGGGTTTATCCTACCTCTACATTTGATTGTGTGGTGGCAGATCCCAAAAAAGGTTCTAAAATGTATGGTCTCAAGAGCTACATTGAATATCAACTGACCTGCACTGTAAGTGTATCTGAAACAGTATCTTCTCTCTCACAAATATGGGTCATTTGTACATATAAACAATACAGTTAGTGTGACTTGGTAACAGGGTTGTAAGGGTAAGTGGTAGTTGTCACACTTTTTTTCCCAAAGAGTTACTTTGTTCTAGCATTTCAGGTTCTTCTGTAATTACAGATTCAAGGCTCTGAATCATAAGGTTTATTTACATTTCACATATTTACTATTCTGGTCACACTTGTTTCATGTCCTTATCTGTAGATGCTTGTCAAATTTCAGAGTTTTGTTTCTCTTACAGAACACTAATCGATCTGTCAACCACAGATACAAGCACTTTGACTGGTTGTATGAGCGTCTCCTGGTTAAATTTGGATTAGCCATTCCAATACCATCTCTTCCAGACAAGCAAGTAACAGGTAATTACTCCCAGTTCTGAATTCTTCTTTTACGAGGCTCAGTTATTTCTTACAGTTTGTTTTTCCCACAGTTTTTAAAGAAAGTATCAAAAAAACCCCAACCTTTCACCATTCAAAATTTATGATGAGTTGTTGTGGCCTATTGATAATAAAATATCAGCACTAAGCATCATTTTAGAACTCGGGTTTACTTATCTAGTCCAGTGATTCAAAAAAAACCAAAAAACATCCCCCCCCTAGTTACCACAAAAGAGAATATTTATTGTTGGAGAGAAGAGATAACTAGTTACATTCCATATTTGCTGATTGTCTGGAGAAAGGGTTTTTGAGGGGGTGGGTGGGATGGTGGTTGGTTGTTTTTTTTTTTTGTTTGGTTGGGTTTTTTTGCATTTGATTGTAAATGTGTTATGTTGTAAGAGCTTTGAAGCGAAGCTCCCGGAGGAAAGGGAGCACCCTCTGACAAACTGGGTTTTTTTGCTCACAAGTAAAAAGTTGCAGCTGTTTCTTCTGATGCTCAATTTCACACTTGCTTTGGAAAACATCTTTCATTTCTGTAGCATTCTGCTCTGGTTTGATGTCAGTTGAGCTTGGCCAAACTGTCTGAAGCTTATGGAAGTCTTTTGTTCTGCCTTCAAGAAAAGTTGGATTGGACCCTTTAAATGCACATGATGAGTTCAGTCATTGCAATTGAATATGGCAGCGTCTGTGCATTTTCAGTAGTCTCTGACTTCCTTTCTACAAGGGTGTGCTAGAGTGCATGTGAAGAAAAGAATTAGACACCTGTATAGGAGGAAAATGCATTACTTTTGCCTATTTCTGCTTGTGTGTTTTCTGGTAAGATTTTTATACAGCCTTTAAGACAACAAGCCAAAACCAAACATACAAAAGCCGGCATGTCGCCAACCATGTGGCTGTGGGCATCACTGAAAATGCAACAGCTCTGCTGGGTTTGAAGAAAGCTAAGCATTGATGCAGATGCTGGGATAAATGCCGAGGAAACTGAAAAGTGAGGAAGTGACTTCCTCCCCTCCCCTTAATCTCATGTTTAGAATTCACCAGTAGTTTTGCTTAAACATGTGCATGTGGACTAAAAGGAAACCACAAGACCTGGTGGGATCTCTAGATTTTCTTGTAACTGTATTTTAAAAGACTGGGGATTTTGGCATCATAGTCAAAACTTGCCTGTGGATTTCAGTCTTCTGGAGTCTGGGGGAGAGGGTAACTTGTTTCATGCAAACAAAAAAAGCCCCAACCATGCTGCTTTTTTCTCCTTTTTTTTTTTTTTTTTTTTTTGAAACACTATGGGGAACTCTGAAAAAATACTTACTTTTCATTGTGTTTAGGAGGCTTCTTTCTGAAGACTCTCTAGAAAAGTGTTTCCATGCATTAGTCTTGGAAAAGCAAGACTCTTTACAAATAGACTGACTTTGCTCAGGATCATGATTTGCTGGTGATGATATGCCTAGTGACCAGCATATAACTTCCAAATGTTACTGTTCCTGTTGCGAGCATGAGGAATGCAAGGCAGGATTGCTGCGGAGATTTTGGTATAGATTAAGGGTGGAACAAGGTATTACTGCAGGTTATATAATGTCTTTTCCATAGTAGCTGATTTTGTGGTTTTTTCCCTAGCTAATTTGCAGGAAATGTACGCATATCCAGACTTCATTTTTCATTGGTTGTGTTCTTTACCTGCTAGTCCTGCTACTTTCCGTATTAGCAATTAAAAAAAAAAATCCACCAAAAAAAGCCACCTCAACTTTGTGGAGCTGCTGCCATAGCAACTATACAGTACAATTATATTGAAAGAGTACATGTGTTCAAGGCTTGTCATCTGCGCTGCTACAGAAATTAGGAGAGATGGGTGCTGGAGGAATCTCTCATTCCTTTCATATGCATCCTATTCACTGTATGCTTTAGACACATGGCATCGTGCATTTTTTTTTTTTATTGGAAAAGATTCTTTCAAGAACACACAGTTTCTGCTAAAACTAAAAGGTTCTTCTAAATACACAGTGATGATGCACTACTGGTTTAAAAAGAATAAAATTGGTTACTTATTTAAATAGTTTGTGTTAAAATTTCTTAACTATCAAAAAATCAGTTAGTCTTACATGTATGTATTCTAACCACTTTTATACATATGATTTATTGAGATGTTTTGAGGTTTTTTTTCCCCCAACACATTCACTTCTTATATAGAAATATATTTATGGGTGGTATTGCTTTTTTAAATCTGCTGTTCGTATCTGAACACTCCAATTTCAAATGCTTTCTTAGCGAGGACATGACAACTTGGAAAGTAAGTAGTTCCTTTTCCTCCCAATGTTTTTGAGCCTTACATTGACCAAGGATTTACTAGACCGTATCAGAAACACGTCTGTGTTCCAAGCCTATGACTAGCTTCTCTCTTGGGTCATCTGAATGACTTTTCCATGCAAAATTTTATTAATCTTTTTTCAAAAAAAAAAAAAAATTGTGGGTGGGTATTATGTTTTTTTGTATTTCCCAACTATCTTTAAAAGGAGTAGTATTCTTGGTCAATAACAATGTACTGTAATTTGTACTGTAATTAAGGTTCTTCTGATATGTCAGCATAATGTTTCCATTTCCTTCTTGTAAGTTCTGAGTCATTAAATGGTTAATAACTCACCAGATGAATTACAGATTCTGTTTTTTATTACTTAAAAGAAAAGAAAAAAAAAGCCGAGGGTACTAGAGTAGAAATGTAACAATTGCTATTCAATGTATAACAGGGCGCTTTGAAGAAGAATTTATCAAAATGCGTATGGAGAGACTGCAAGCTTGGATGACAAGGATGTGTCGCCATCCTGTTGTCTCAGAAAGCGAAGTTTTCCAGCAATTTCTCAATTTCCGAGATGAGAAGGTAGGAAACAAAGTTCACACACAGACTGAGGTGGAGAAATTGCTCGCCAGCACCATCCTTCTTCGAACTAAGAGTTCAGCTTTGTAGCCTTCTCATTTGTCTGCCCCCCTGTGGGCAGTAGTGAGGAGCTGAAAACTGCTGGGTTTACTAACTAACTTAGCTGATTGATCATGAAGTTGCATGCATCATGGCATGAAGTTGCTTGTGTGAAATGCTATATGCCATTTCTTCAGAGGTGTGCTCTTAAAGTGGCTTTGTTCCCAGTCTTTTAAGGACAGTTTGTTCCCCAGCAGAATGGGAACACAAATAACAGCTCTTTTGGCTTTTGCTCTGATCTGTCTTTGTTGGACTTACTAAGTACTGCAGTCCTGTGGTACTGCTTTGCTAACAGAATCTACTTTGTAGCAGATCTAGGGTGTGTCTGATCCTGTATTATATTTAAAAACAGCACCCCCATCCCCCCACCCACCGCCAAAAAAAAAAAAAACCAAACAACAAACCACCCCAAACCATAATTTTCACTGGAATGGGTTGTAATAGGATTATGCTGCAGTCTTACCTGATGTAACTAGCCCTTTTTTATTCCCATCCCCCCCCAAGCATTTTCTTGTGCTTTTTAAGAGGTTTTAATATCTTCACCTTCGGTAAATAATGGTTTCTTCATGACTGAGCTCCAGCTCTAATTTGGGTATCTACCGATGAGGAAATAAACAGGAAAACTCTGCTGCTTTCTCTTCAAAATAGTCATACTTCGAAATACACATAGATTTTGCTGAAAAAGTAAATGATCCTTGGAGGTTTTTAAGACCAGCCTGAGTAAAGCCCTGAGTAACTAAGCTCACAGCTGACCCTTTTTGAGTAGGAGGTTGGACTACAAACCTCCTGAAGTCACTTCCAACCAGAATTATTCCGTGGCCCTGTAAGTAGAGGCTTAATAACATAGCAAGTAGCAGTCCCAGTGAAGGGATATTGGGTGGCCAGTGGAGAGTTGTATTATTGTGCTAGCTAGTCAGCAGTTCTTAGTATCTGACTTATGGACTCGTAGAAACAGAGCACATGTTGCAATACATGTAGAATTTTTAGCCTTTTTGTCTGTTCCCACTAAGAACTTAGTATGACAATTGCGTAATAGTCTCATGATCTTCTTGAGTAGTGTCTGGTATCACCACTATCACGTGTGCAGAGACAGCTGAATATAATTGCTCTTCTACTGTATGTATTTCAGTAATATACGAGAAGGGTCTGTTTACCCCAGAATCTAGAAAACAAAGTGCACAAGGAGGAGGGGGGAAAACTTTAAGACATTTTGGGCCCACTGAAACTGTAATTTAAAATGTTTTAATTTACGGGCGGTCTATTGGTTAACTGTTCTCCTAAGCATTTAATTCACTACTTAAGTACATGCCCTTAAAGATGTATGAGCAGTGGTGGTCAAACTTTGTATTTTATTTTTTTTCTTCTTTTTTTCTTCTTTCCTTTCTTTCCTTAAGGAGTGGAAAACTGGAAAGCGGAAGGCAGAAAAAGATGAAACTGTGGGAGTCCTGATCTTTTCTACAATGGAACCAGAAGCTCCTGACTTGGACATGGTAGAAATGTAAGGTGGTTTCTTTTTGCATGGACATTATGCATCTGGATATACAACACATACTGAGCTAATATAAAACTAGAATATTAAGTGTGCACATATATTCATGGATTTGAAGAAGTATTCATCAAGGCAGAGCTGAAAAATTCTTTGAATATGAGATTTTCATATAACCCCTCCAAAACTTGGTGGAACTCCACATGATGCCTCTTTGACTTCGGTGGTTGAATACTGATCCTAAAAAGATTTATGCAAAACTAGTTGACAAGATAGAGTACTGGCAGATCCTATGGACTTATTTTCTATATTGCTATGGAAGTATATTTGATCTTTAATTCTTCAATTGTGAACAGTTCCAAAGTGTGCTAGACTTCACAATAGTTTAGGTAACTGTCAGTGGACCATTGTCAGTGTTTCTGTAAAATATTTGTATATAATGCACATACAGTATGATTCTAATATCTGGAATCCATGGAAAGCTATTAAAAAGAAAGTGACTTAAATTATCAAATTTAATTTTAAATGGGTTACTACATGTTTGGCTTATCCTTCTGGAAGTGAAAATTGATATATTTATTTTATATATGTATATGTTATATATGCATACACTTTTTTATGTGTAGTTCTCTTGGTGGTAGACCTTTGGGCTTCATAGAGTGAAAGACTGGATTTACTCTGCAGCCTTTATTTCACTCCTTTAGGCTTTATTCTCTTAAAAGATACGTAGTATGCATGACATGCTTTGCTTGCTGTTCTGGAACATAGAAACTTGGATAATGTTTCGTGTATGAAACTTGATAAACTAGATAGAAGTGTTTATAGTAGCAAAGCAGTAGTGTTCCTACACCTGGAAATATCCCAGCATACGCTTTATCCAAGTGATACAGTCCATATTAAGATGCATATAATAGCTGTGTGGTAGCAGTTCTGTACTAGTAAAAAAGATGGACATTTTTAGGTCACTTCCACTTAGAACATGACGATTTCAAACTTGACTACTTGATGTGTTTTTTATATATATATCCCAGTGACATAAAAGCTGAAGGGGTGGACCAGAGGGAGGATTTTGTACATAGGGTGCAGAGAGACTCTGTGCTATATACAGAACCCTGGCAGGGAATGACCAGCGTATGGTCTGCTAAACAGTTTGTCCCCAAACAGGGTGAGGGCAGGCAAGCAGCCTGTGGAGAACACTCCCTAGAGGGTATTGGCGCCTGGGTTGGGACTGGCAGCCTGGGGTGGTTCTGGGGACCTATCTCTGAGCATTGCAGGGGTGGCTGTAACACTTCAGACATCCACACCATGTTCCAGTGCATGGGAATGCCAGGTGCTGTTAAAAGTGAGTATGAACATAGTCTTGAAAGCCATTACTCCTGTAAGTGGGCAAACCAGCTTGTTCAGTAGTTCTTAAGTTCTTCAGTGAAAAGCTGATCTTTACTGAAACAGTTTTGCTGGTACTTTGGCAGTCCTGTGTCATTCTGGTTTTGATCAAAGGATGGTAACCGTGTGCTTGTTCATGAACTCTTTCTGTGATCATGATACCATGAAGTACGAAGTACAGAAAAACAAAAGGATGGTTTGCTACTGGGAAAATTAGAGTAAAACAAGGGCCTCTTGGAAAGCCTAGGTTCTGTTTCTGTGCACGTAACTCTTGGGGTTGGGTTTCCAGCTGAGGAAGGTGCCGGTGGGGAGGTGGGAGCTTCTAGGTGGCTGGGCCACAGCTGGAGCTGCTGCCCTGGCTCTGGGGAGTCGCTTATGTTGCCATGCTGTGAGAGCTTTCTCATACAGGCTTTGGCTGAGAGCGTTTGTAAGATCTGATGCAGTTTGCATAATTCTCATTGAAAATTAGAAAATATATGTCTAGTTTTCTTTTGTAGAGTTCATAGAGTGTTGCTGTGTATGCAGTGTTATGTTAATGGAAAGCTTTGATAGCTGCATGAAAACACGCATAAAGAGGGGTAAAAAGGCACATACTAATTCAGAATTCTCTTTTGAGCAACACTGATTTTTTTTCCTCTCTAACACAACTGAACACAATGGTATTATCAATATAATATAAAGTTATGCATATATATATTTCCCTAGAAGAACTGCTATATTAATTTTTATTCACCTATTTTAGACTTCTATTAAAATATCTGCAACAATTATTTTCTTTGTTCGTTGTATGAATTTTGCTACTTCTTTCTCTAACATCTGATTTCCTGTCAATGTGGAGTCCTTCTATTTTTAAGTGCTCTAGGGATGCATTTTCTTCAAATCAGATTTTGCTGTTCTGTTACTATTTGATCTCATTGGGGAAGATATTTAACTAGTAGCCTTTTATTTTGAAGGTAACTAACTATAGTAAGAATGATAGCCCACTACCAAGTGTTTAACAGAGGAGGGAAAAATAGAATGAAAAGTGCCTGTATTTAAAGAGGGAAATTCAGGGAAATGGCAGAGTTTAAGGAATTCATTTATTTCTCTGATATATTTTTTTTTTAATTGCATTTAAAGTTAGTGTAATGCATCTGTTAAACTGCTTTTTTGTTTTGCTTTTTCCAAATGCCACAGAGAACAGAAGTGTGATGCAGTGGGTAGGTTCACCAAAGCAATGGATGATGGAGTTAAAGAGCTGCTCACAGTGGGACAAGAGCACTGGAAGAGGTGTACAGGGCGTAAGTGTCCTTTCTGAACTCACAGTAATTTCTGTGTTGCTTTTCTCTGGTTGTTTTTTGGGGGTTTGGGTTTTGGTTTTGTCATTGGTTTTGTTGTTTATAATCCAAGGCACATCTTAAAACTAAAGGAAATCCTAAATTATCATGAGGATTGTATGGCATTCGGGCTGCTTTCAGTGTCTTAGAGTATAAATTGTGCAAGTCTTGTTCATGGGGTAGTTTTTTGTGTTTCATTTTCTTTCTCTTATAGGAAACATCTGGTCCCTGCCCATAGGTTTAAAAAATATTAAAAGTTAAATACTTCTAGTAATCCAGCTAAATCCCTTGTAGAACCTGTTCTCATATTTGTCATTTATCTACATTTTAGTGACACGGGCAAAGTTGACCTGTCTTATTTGATGAAATCGTAAATGATTGCATTTTATTAACCCCTTATTTAGGATTCTTGCATGCCAGGAGGAGTGATTTAAAGATTAAATGAGTTTAAAAAAAAAAAGAAAAAAAAAACAACAACAAAACCAACTTGATTCTAACTTAATCTTTAGCCCAATTCTTTTTCTCCTATCTTGTCTCTTCCTTCCCACAGATATTTAGGGTTGCAGAACTTCATACCAAGTCCCTATGACTCTGCCTGGGCTCTAATTTCCTAGTTCACAGCAGTGTTCAGTGTTTGTGGCCACCACAAGGCAGCTAATGAAAGGAAGCAGGTACTACAGCTGAGGATCATAATAAGAAACACTTCAGGGCAGGCTGTAGTGTCTGGCAACCAAATACCTATCTCACATAAGCCTCCTCAAATCTCCTCCATTTTTTCCCTTCCTTTCCCCCTCTCTCCCCCTATTTTTAACTCCCACAAAAACATGTCGTCCCCAGACTTGAGATTAAGTACCTCTCCAGAGTTCTCTCTTTGCTACTTTCTAATCTAACACTGCAGTTGAATATCTAGGGCTGACCGGAGGGAATGGGAAGTATAGAAGCCCAGTCTCTTCTGGCAGTGACTACATTAGACCTCAGTATCTGTAGGATGTGAACTTTAAATTACTTATGTTTCTCCACTTGGAATAAGAGTTTCCTTCTACACGTCACTGGTCCTCCTGCTGGTCAAAAATAGTCTACCACAGGACATTGTCCAGATCTCACATCACTAGGAAATGATACCAAAGGGGAAGCGGAGGGCAGGGGAAGGAGTAAGGTCCTTCAGATGAGACTAGAAAAATAGCATTGCTTGGCAGTTACAGAAGCAATGATCAAACCCACCATAGTTAAGGGCTGATTGTGACTTGTGCATACAGCAGAAATTCAGTATTTTGTTCACTGCTAAAATTGCCCTAAGTTTATGACACTAGTGCTTTAGGTATGAAATGACTCTTCTAATACTTACAGCTATTTATGCTAAGTAGTTAGCATAAATGCAGTAAGTCAGGTGTGATTGCGTTGAAAATTTTTACTTTTAACTTTCCAGACATTCATACTGACTAGAAAAAGGAGATCAGTAAATCAGGACATACAAAACTGAAGAATTTCGGTAGTCTCTTAGGTTTTAAGTTCCCTGTCAGCTCTAGTCTCAGCTCCTAGTCAGAAGTATTTTTGGCACTTCCTGGGCAATAGTTACATGTGTTCCATTCTATGATATTTAAAGTGACTGACAGTGGAAACTTCTTAAATCAAGTGAAAAGAAACCAAACATTCTTCACTGAAGTTTTCACTGAGGATTCAGTAACAAGTTAATGGCTGATAACTGAACTCTAGTACTCTGAGTGGTACCTGTTGTATAAGAAATACCAATTCTCATAAATTATCTAACTTCTGGGCAAGAACTTGATCAAAGATAATAAATTGAATTATGTGGTTTGGGGGGCTCGATTTTTGGTTTCTGTGGTGTTCTTTTTTTTTTTTTTACCACACAGAAGGGTTCCTCTTTGAAAATCAGATTGCATGGCATGCTAGAGCAACTAAAAAACTTACATTTACCTGGACAGTGTACCCTCTGAATACAAATGTTTGACAACAAAAAGCACATCTACTTGTGGGGTTTTTTTTCTGCTAGCATAAGTAGCTTGTAAAAAAAAAAAAAAAAAAAAAAATTGCTTTCACTTTTCAGATTGCTTTTTAGGCTTCTGGGGTAGTGGTATTCAGAGTGTTAATAATGAATGCACTCATAAATCACAGCTTATTGACTTCATTGTGAGGAAGCAATTTATGCATAGGTTTTCAATAAATAGATTATAAAAAAAACAATTTTATTATTCCAATACTTGCATCAATTTTTATCCCTAGATAATCTTGGTTTCTGGCACCTTTGAATATAAAATCCATGATTTGAGGAGAGTTTAGGTATTATAGGTCTATATAATAATCCCCTCTCTTAAAATATTAATGAGATCTTTTCTCCATATTACTGCAGCACTTCTGCCCCCACTCCAACCTCCAGGAGGACAAAGTCTGCTCATGAGGGGGAGGAAAAAAATCTCACTGTATACATAGGAGGACTGAACTAGGAGTGCAGTGAGATTTAATATTTTTTTTTTTTTTTATAGCAGTCACACACTGTTTCCCCAACTGTTTGTGGCTTTCAAAAATCCAGATTGCAATTGCTTTATCCAGTTTTGGAACGTCTGTAGCAGGGGAGGGGGAAAGAATGTGATTGTAAATGCTTCACTAGAGGAAATGTAAAACCTAGTTGGTTTTGACACCTGCTTCTATCAAGCTTTGGAAATGCTGCAGATTTAGTCTTACTTACCCTTGTGGGGTTTTGCTTCTGTTTCCCTGTTTTCCGCATCCTTTTCCACCTTTCAGCACTACCCAAGGAATACCAGAAGATAGGAAAAGCATTGCAGAGCCTGGCACTGGTCTTCAGCACTAGTGGATACCAAGGTACTTCTATAGTTTCATTTGTACTTGACTTAACAAAAGATATTTTAATTACATCATGCTACATTTTTTGCCAAAGATCTTCATGCATTCCTCTGTGAACTTGAGATGTCAAACATGATTCTGGAAAAAATATTAAAAAATTGTTTCCCTGTGTGTATTATGGGGGTTTTATATTCTAGTCTGCAATCTTGTTTTCTCTCACTGTATAATCTTGTGGTGGGTTGGGGGTGGTGGAGGAGTTTAGCTTGATCTCATCGATATATATTCTGTTCACTGACCCGACTGACAAAGCATGTTGTAGCATTTTTTTGTGATATCAAAGGAAAGGGGAGAAGATGCAGCCTTGACAACATCTGTCATGGAATTATTGTGTGACTTACTTCACGAAACAACAACTCCATATGGGGATGGAAAACTTATTACAAGATTATGTTGGCTACCGTAGCCTTTTCTTGTCCTTCACCTTTCCTTCTCCTTCAGGAGCCCTAAAATAGAGCCTGTCATGTCTGGTATGAGAGTTGTGGGAGGGAAGAGAAGGGCATCAATTGCTCAAAGTTCTCCTAAAATGTAGTCTTTAGGCCAAACTTAAAATCCTGCTTTGATATATTAAGTTCTGCTGATGTTTTCCAGATAAATGGAAAATATATCCTCATATCCCAGAGGGAGCTAATGGAGTCCAGTTTCTCGGGGATTCTCTTGTCAAATGTACTTTTTTTTTTCTTTCTAGACTTAATAGCAAAATTGCTCTGTTCTAAAACCTTAAACATTATAGCACAGAGACTTTCTGAAATCTTTCTATCTTAGGACATTTAGTTGACCTGTACTTACTCTGACTACTCATCTATCCCTTGCCTTGTACTCTTAAAGCTCTTTGCCCCATAAACCATGTATTAAAATGCAAACACTTCTGAAACTCGGGTTCTCTGCTGGAAGCATTGGAAACAGGCATAGTCCTTGAGTTTGTTCTTGTCTTTGTCCTGTACTTCAACAGAATGACAGCTTAGTTAAAATTGAAGCATAGCATATTACCTAAAACATTACTTTTGGATGTGAGAACTAAGTAGGGGATTTGCATAGTCATGTACTCTTAGCATGGATTAGAAAACTGTAAATCCTAGCAAGATACAATCTGTAGCAAGAATTCTTGAGAAAGGACTGGAAATTGCGTGAACTATAACACACGTTCTTTTGCCAGGGTAAAGGGAAAAAACAATATGGCTTAAAACTAGGATGCAAAACTGCAGATCAACCTTACGAAGGAAAGCTTCAATTTGATTTCCAGCATCTTTGAATGGTACGGAAAAATAGATCCCATGATGCTTGGGAACAAGGCAAGGATGTTTCCCTTTGCTGTTTGCCCAGTTGTACCTGGTTGCACCCTAGTATCTTGCTGAGGAAAATGCCTTTGTCCTCGTTCCATATATTTTGCTCTTTTTAATAACTGGTATACAGTATTTTTTCAGAATTAATAATATATGGGATTCTTTGCTTTTTAATTTTTAGTTCCCAGGAAGAGAAGTGTAGTGCACACGTTGCTTTAAAATGTCTTCATCACAGCTGCCCTTGGTCTGTCCTGCCTGCTGTTTGTGTACAATTTCATTTGATGGTTGCTTCTCAAGTACAGGTCTCTGGATTAAGCAGACTATGAAAGAGGTGTAAGCACCTGGATTTAAACTGATAGGATGCAGCTTTCCTGATCTCAATATTTAAAAGAAGGCACTGGACCTATTCCTTTAAAGGAAGAAGTACTATCTAGGCTGATTATGGGGTATGATTTTTCTGGACTACCAGTAAAGAGGAATGGCTCCTTCAGCCGTACTTAAAGGCACTAAGGCACTCTGTTTAGTTTCTGCTAGGAGCTGAATCTCTTCAACTTTTTTTTTTTTTTTTTTTTTTTTGGTAATACTTGAGTTCTGGAAGTTTAAGCATATAGGCTGCTGAAGATTGCAGCAACTGATTTGGTGACATGAACATTTCTCGCTACTGGTCGCTGACTTCTGAGTTACTGAATACACTGTTAGTTGGTTCATTAGCACAGTTAGGGTGGGATGTATCTACTGTCCTTACCTTTTTCATCAGTGCTGCCTGCTTGCTCTGCAAAGCCTTGTTATGTGTGGTGAATGTCTACTGCCTTCTATTCTGTTTTCCGGCCTAAAATGTTTAAGATTGCACCAGGCAAGATACACTTGCTAATCTGACTCGCTGAAGCTCTCTTTCTTATGCTGCAGAACGTGCCTTTTCAATTAGTTGCCAGCCACAATGCATATTAGGAATCTGTCCCCAGTATTTGCAAAGGCAAGGGTACCTTTAAAACTATTAAGGACACATTATTTGGTTCTCATTTAACTTGGCCATGGATGGGCCTATGTACCCTCTGATTGGTTTTAAGAACACATGCTTTGACAGTATGATCCTGGTCCAAAAACGCGTATTAGGCAGTTCCAGGATATGCCTGGAAGTGTCTTGCAGCCTGGCATTATGTTGCCTATCCTACTGCATCATGCAATGCTCTTAGGTTAATGTAGCCTTAAATACCATGGCTTCTCTTTTGCGGCACCAAATCTGGGTGAGTCTTTCTCCATATTAAGAAAATGTGAATGGCTGTGGTATGCCATTCAACCGTAGTAAAATCTCCTAATCCTACATCACCCCTCAGGAATTTTGTTAGGCAGTTACACGCAAGTTTCACTATCCTGCCAGCTAGCAACAGGCACATCTTGCCTTCCAGACTGCTGGTGTGCTGAACATGATCGGTCTGAATTGTACTTGTTAAGAAAAATCTTGCTACAAGTAGTTCTCTAGTACATCAAACTTGATCTTTTTCCTACTCCTGGATTCCATTAAAACATGCTTTCAAAGAAAAGAAAAGAAAACAAAATGATAACGCCTCTTGACAGAAAAAAAATCTGCTGCATTAAAACATGCTTTCAAAGAAAAGAAAACAAAATGATAACGCTTCTTGACAGAAAAAAATTCTGCTGCGCTAATCAAGCCTTACAGAATATTAGTTCCCTCAATCTGCCTGGTGTATTCCCTCAGAGGTGATAATCACTGGCATTTACCAAGCAGTTGAACTGCTAAGAGATGTTCTGTTAAACATCTCCGAAAGACTACTCATAGTTTTACATCTTCCTTCATCTCCCTACAGGCATGCAGGCCTGTAAATCAATGGAAAATATCAGTTTCTCCTCATGGTTGGGTTAAAATATCTGTAGAATATTACTCACCATTTTAACTAGTCTTTTTACAACTACCTTTAGTAAATGCTTTTAAGCCCTCTCTGTTTCTTGTGGGGATACATGTAATGTACCCTGCCCTAATTTTGTGGGTTGTGAGCATGTGGGTTGCATGTGGTATCTCTGACAAGGTGGCCTGGTGTAGGGAGTGACTGACTGAGCATGGCATGACACTGCTGATAATGCATACTAGAACTTGGAGAGTGCAGCAGATGAGGTGTAATTTGACTTTTTAAGGCTGCCCTGGCACTACCCGAAAAAGAGACTGTAGAAGAAAAGGATGCAGTGTGAGGAGCCGCAGATATTCTTTTACCACTTTTGTGTCTGCCTATTGTCAGGATCCACTGTCTGGAACAACTTTTAAATATACTATCCCTTAGCCCTACTTCTGGAGGAGTGTGAATGCCTCTGCTAGTAGTAGAAACTCTTAATGCACCCTGGATCTTCTACAAGCTGGCTTTCTGCCTTGCTGCCCGCAAATGAAAAAGGATCGCTGTTGGGAGGGTTTGTCTAGATTCTTTGAAGCTCCGATCTATGAAGGTCTTCTGAGTGAGTTCTGCACAGAAGGAGAGCATTTTCTCTTTTTGCTCAAATATACATACTCTTCCTCTACTTTTTTGGTCAGATAGGAACAGTCACATTAGGAAATGAACAGCAACATCTAGACCAACCTGGCTTCTGACTTAATTAAAGCCACACCATGTTTTGTCCCAAAATCTAGGACTCGGTTGTCTACGCAGCAGTTACTTCAAGATTACTCAAGGTTACTTCTGAGCAGACATGGTGAATTCTGAAGTAATGAAATTATTTAAGTCTACCTGAAATGATGAAATTGATCTCACTGACATTTTTTTTGTTTTAAAACAATGTGAAGATACCTTCTGAATTACGTACCTCTTAGATCTCACAATGAGGTTTCATGTTATTTTTATTTTATCCAGACAGGCTCAAATAGGAGAAAAATAACTATTTCTTTAGCAGGGTTTGTGTTGCTGAACTTATTAGTTCTTAGGATCAGTAGCTTCCCCTAAAAGCATTTGGCTTCATGAAACCAGTCTAATGAAAAGTAAGAATTGATTGGTAGAACTGAAGCAACAGTCAGTCATTACCTTGTTTCCTCTAGGACATGCTATGAAATGAAGGAATCCTATCTAATAAATCTCTAACATAGACTAGTCTGTATGTTGTAGTAAAATAAGGTACTTTAATGTTCAAATTAATCATTAATGAAATCACTGTTTAGTAATTTTCAATTAAGTCACTGATTAATTTCTATAGAATAAAACCAAAACGTTCGTGAAAGACTAACTGCAACCTAATATCAAGACATGTCTGAAAGGATGAGAAAAATAATTTCTTCTTAAACTAATATTGGATATCTTCAAATTCACCTTCCCCTTTCTCTACCTCAATTTGCTTTTCGAACTGTTGACTACATGCTTTGGACAAGCTAACAAGGATGGAAAAAAACCTGTGGTGTTTTGGGAAGGTGAAGTGGGATGAAAAACCCAAGAATGTAAGGCTTGTTTCCATCTTTGTCCCACATAGCCGTGTCCTGGTAGTAATTCAGTGTTATGAGCACTTGTGGTGTTGTCTAGCTTAGGATTTGTGGTGATGTCTGTATTTTTAAGTGTAGTTTTTGGGGCCCTTTGATCTATTTCATGTGATGATGAAAGTTCAAAACTCACTCTCAAAAGCAGAGATTCTTACAGAGATTGAAAATATTGTCTAAAAGTTCCCTAAAGGGTCAGAAATCTTGTTGGCAAGGGAAAAAGTTAGTTGGGCCTCCTTTCGCATCTCTGACCTTCTAACAATTATGGTACAGGACTGTTGAAGAGCTTAGGGGCAGCATCACTGCTCCATAGGGCATCGTGGAGAATTTACTGCTCATCAGCTATAAAAATCATTTGTTAAACTCCAACTTTGTTAGTCTATCTTCTAGTGTCACCCTCCTCATTCTCTCTTCCTTCCCATTCTAGTAGGCTTCCTGTTGCCCCGTGGGAGCAATACCTGTGTATTTAAACTACATATAATGATGAAATGTGGAAGTGAATAGTGGTAGTACAGTGTTTACATGGTCCCTTTTAGCATTCATTTTCTACAAGATCTTCAGAGTTTTTGTTCTTACATGGCATAAAAACTACTAATATTTTTCTAATTTATTACTGCTGATTATAAAATGATGACTAGGCATTTATTATTGTAAAATAAGCTATTTTATACTGTATTTGACTTACTGTAATTTGAACATGGATGTTTACTTTTAGGAGAATCTGATCTCAATGGAGCGATAACAGAGGCAGGAAAAACCTATGAAGAAATTGCAAGTCTTGTAGCAGAACAGGTAGGAATATTATGAATGCGTTGACATAGTATATGCAAACATACCACCTATTTGTATCACTTCTGACTTTTCTTTTTTTCTTTTCTGTTAAAACATAACTGCTAGTGCTGCAGACCAGTTAAATGAAATTACTATTAATACTTTTAAATGCACTTTCATCTTCTTTTCTACTATACGTCAGCTTAGGGGGGATGTGATAGGAGAGTTTCTCCTGGATCAGAAATACCACATTCTGGTCTCTGAAATACTAAAATGATTACTTACTTCCTCTTTAAATGTGTTTGGTTTGTGATGTCTGTGAGCCGTGTTCATTACTGATACCAAAGAATGAGATTTAATGAACGATAGGGTTTCTACCTTCCCCCTGCATTCCCCAAATGTCTACAGGATCCAGATCTTGCTGCGTTTCATCGTCTTGACATGCGGTTTCCTGCTTCAGTAAAAATCTAGCTTAAATAAATCCTGATTGGTGTAAGCATTCGAGTCATAAATTGATACTTAGTGTATTAAGCTTAAAGTCTCCAAAATGCAGATCTTCTTGGTCTTGAGGTTGAGTCTGGAAGTTCTTAAAAAAACAGCTTTCCAAGTCAGCGACTAAGGAGATGCACCTGTGCTTGTACATATCTGTACATGTAATGAGATTGTGGCTTAATAGTGCTATTGCTAGGACTGGTAATGCCTCTTCATTGAAAATTTGAGGCAAAACCCCTCACTTCATAAGCTAGTGCTGAGTAAAACAAAGAACAGAAGCATCTGCTCACTGGTGCTCAGTGCCTTACTCCAAAGAGCTCGTAGGGACCTTAAAATATGAAAAACTTGCAACAAACAATTAAGATTTTTGGTTCAGGTTTTTTCTGTTCTGTTCTTCCTTTTTTTTTTTCCCCCTCACCCTTTTTTGGCATCACAGTTTCTTTTCTGTGATGTTAATATGCCACAGATACTCTTACTAATGCTTATACTTTGTTTATTAGCCGAAGAAAGACCTTCACTTTTTGATGGAAACAAATCATGAATATAAAGGATTTCTTGGTTGCTTCCCTGACATCATAGGAGCTCATAAGGTATGTGGGGGTCCTTTCCTTTTAAGGGTTGGGGCAGTAGGAAGATCTACAGCAACAAAAGTGGTGGTAGGGTACACTGCATTTATGCAGCAGCCTGCCCCCTGCTTCCAGAAACACTGAAAGTGTCTGTAAAACTGGCATGTTGGTTTTTAAAATAAAAAAAGTACTTAGAGGGGAGAGAAGCCATAACTTGTCTCGAGATTTGAGAATATCATGACTTTCAGCTATAGTAGAGCAGTAGAGACTTCATGATTGTCTTCAGGTTAACTTCATGTCCCAGTGTAGTGAACAGCAGTAATGTAAATTTGTATTATTTGAGTCTCTTGCATGGTAGCTGATACTAAACCACACCAGTATTGTAGGAAAAATTGTGTATGCTTACATGGCTAGCTTACTGATGTGTGATAAATAATCGTGCACTGCCTATAAGTTTCTTTAATATTAAAAAATAGAGAATAGGGCTAACTTTTTTTTTTGGGGGGGGGGGGGAAGGGAACCACCAGCAACAAAAACCTGCTTTTTTCTCCATAATATGAAAGCCATCAAATAATAAAACAATAAATTTAGCTATTGTGTTTAGGTTTGGATATTCTGCTTTTTTTTTTGTTGTTGTTTTACAGTTTTCCTTATGCTCATGTGCCTACTGTAACATATTTCAGGAAACTAAAAAAATTAAGTATTAAACAAGTACACAAGAAATTTTTTTTTACCACTTGAAGTGTTAAATGTAAAAAAACAAGAACATACTTCTGAGAGCAGCAAAGATAAAAGCATATGAGATTTGTGTATTCTTTCATCAGGACACTTACGGTCCTTCATCCCACGTAATCCTTGGGGAAAAATGCCATAAAAGGAGAAGAAATGTTTTTAAAATTTGAAACATAAGCCTACTGCCAAGCGATGTGTAAATAGATTCTCTTGAATGTTGTTTGGCACAAATACATTATGAAGGGAGAGGCATTTCTTTTTATGCTTGTTTTTTATGTGACACAAGGATTTTCCTGAATCGAAAGTTATAAATTGCAATGAGTTTTAGTCTCTTGGAAGATAGTTTATGTTGTCTCATCTTGTATAATGTGCAAATAAGGTTCTGCAGGCATTTGATAGTTTGAGATGTCTGTTGTGTTGGTTGGCTGTATTTTGAAACTTGGTCCTTTTGTCCTTTCTGTATATATGTGTATTACTGCCTTTACCAAACTCAGTTTCCTAGTGAATGTGTTCATGCCTGTGTTTGAAGTCACTTTTTGCAAGCTGTTAGGACTCTTGAAAGCAATAGAATGAAATAAAACAACTTCAGGTGAAAATGTAGGAGGGCAGAATTGGTCACTGTGCATGTAGGTATATGTGTATAGTGTGCAAGCTCAAAATGTGGCCAGTGGCATTTTAGATGACTATAAAGACCTTTAAGTTGACTAGTCTTTTAATCTGCTCTTCTAATCTTTCTGCATTTGGTTTCTACAGGGAGCAATAGAAAGAGTGAAGGAAAGTGATAAATTAGTTGCAACCAGTAAAATAACACCACAAGACAAACAGAACATGGTGAAACGCGTGAGCACCATGGCTTATGCACTACAAGGTAAACCAAATTCTGGGCTAAATGGCAATGTTATAAACCTCTGAAGGACATCTCTTAAGTAACAAACTTTGAAAGAGAGTCTTTGTTCTACCAGAAATGATAATAAGAGCGAGGGTTTTACATTTTTTTGTGACCTGCTTACATTTTCCTAAAATTGCAGTTATTTTGCCCTTTGTTTTGTTTCAAATCTCATATTGTATTGCAAAAGGTACATTTTGGAAACACAATTTAAAAACAAACAAACAAACAAAAAACCACACACACACAAAACCCCACCCCAGACTGATTCTTTCGTTTTGAAATGATAATGTCTCTCAAATAAAAAGCATGGGCCCTGGTGCAGGAAGCACTTTGGCATGTGCAGAAGTGTTTTTCTGACTCATGGTTTAGTCAGACATGATCCACTTGAGATTAATGTTCTTGTGCATTAGATTTTATTTCCTGGATGTTCTTTGAATGAACTTTTCCTCTTTAGGTTAGGGGTGTTGTAAATAGGAGATGTAGTAGCCTGCACTTGAAAAACCAGGGAATTGAGGAGTCGGGACTCAGTCCTGCAGGATACCAAGCTCTTAAGTGCATCCTGTCACTGACTCCACTGGGACTACTCATTGCTGAGGGATTTGCATCTTTTTCAGCTGACTTAAAGCCAAGAGTACTCCTTATTTTACAGGACAGAGTCAGAGCAGCACACAAAGTCGATTTTGAAAACAAAAAAGAAAACACACACCCACCCCTTCTCATCACAATGATGCAAGAGGACTGTGCTGTATTAAGTGGTAACCATGGAAAAGACCTCTGTGATGACTTTTACAATCTAGAATATTTCTTCTTCCTCTATTGGCATCTCAAATATATTTAACTTTTTATTTCAGCCATAAGCTGTGTTCTGACAAGAGATGCAGAAAGTGCTGAAAGGTGTTATGGATTCAGTAATGTTGTTTCTCAGGTTCATAGAATCACAGAATAGTTTGGGTTGGAAGGGATCTTTAAAAGTCATCTAGTCCAACCTCCCCTGCAATGACCAGGGACATCTTCAACTAGATCACGTTGCTCAGAGCCCCGTCCAACCTGACCTTCAAATGTTTCGAGGGATGGTGCACCTAACACCTCTCTGGGCAACCTGTTCCTGTGTTTCACCTTCCTCATTGTAAAGATTTTCTTCCTTAAATCTAATCTAAATCTTCCCTCTTCTAGTTTAAAGCCATTACACCTTATGCTATCGCAACAGGCCCTGCTAAAAAATTTGTCCCCGTCTTTCCTGCAGGCCCCCTTTGAGTACCGAAAGCCTGCAATAACGTCCCCCTGGAGCCTTCTCTTCTCCAGGCTGAACAACCCCAACTCTCTCAGCCTGTTTTCACAGGAGAGGTCCTCCATGCCTATCATCGTTTTTGTGGCCCTCTTCTGGGCCCACTCCAACAGGATTATGTCTTTCCCATGCTGAGGACTCCAGAGCTGGATGCAGTACTCCAGGTGGGGTCTCACAAGAACGGAGTAAGGGGCAGAATCACCTCCCTCGACCTGCTGGCCATGCTGCTTCTGATGCATCCCAGGAATATGGTTGGATTTCTGGACTGTGAATGCACATTGTCAGCTCATGTCCAGCTTTACACCCACCAGTACCCCCAACTTCTTGGCAGGGCTACACTCAATCTCTTCATCCCCCAGCCTGTATTGATTCCAGGCGTTGCCCTGGCCCAGGTGCAGGACCTCTCACTTGGCCTTGTTGAACCTCATGAGGTTCACACGGGCCCACTTCTTTAGCCTGTCCAGGTCCCTCTGGATGGCATCCCATCCCTCAGGGATGTCAACTGCACCACTCAGCTTGGAGTCATCCACAAACTTGCTGAGGGTGCACTCAATCCCACTGTCTATGTCATTGATGAAGATAATGAACAGTACTGGTCCCAATCTGGACCCCTGAGGGACACCACTTGTCACAATCTCCATCTGGACATTGAGCTGTTGACCACTACCCTCTGGATAAGACCGTCCAACCAATTCCTCATCTACCGAATGGTCCACCCATCAAATCCATACCTCTCCAATTTAGAGAGAAGGATGTTGTCGGGACCTATGTCAAAGGCATTACGGAAGTCCAGATAGGTGACATATGTAGCTCTTCCATTGTCCGTTGACATAGTCACTCCATCATAGAAGGCCATTAGGTTGGTCAGGCAGGATTTGCCTTTGGTGAATCCATGCTGGCTGTTTCAAATCACCTCCCTGTCCTCCATATGCCTTAGCATAGCTTCAAGGAGGATCTGTTCCATGATTTTCCCAGGCACAGAGATGAGGCTGATAGGTCAGTAGTTCCCAGGGTCCTCCTTTCTACCCTTCTTAAACATGGGTGCAACATTTCCCTTCTTCCAGTCACAAGGGACTTCACCTGACTGACTTTTCAAACATCATGGAGAATGCCTTGGCAACTACATCAGCCAATTCCCTCAGGACTCTGGGATGCATCTCATCAGGTCCCATGGGCTTCTGTAGGTCCAAGTTCCTCAGGTAGTCACGAACCTGATCTTTTCTTACAGTGGGAGAGACTTTGCTCAAGTCCATCCACTTGAGAGGTATGGGGAGAGGGGTTGCCAGTGAAGACTGAGACAAAGTTTGTTGAGTACCTCAGCCTTCTCCTCATCCATCATTACCAGTTTACCAGTCTTGGTCACTGGGAGGTATGCTTTCTTTAACCTTCTTTTCCTGGCTGACATACCTGTAGAAGCCCTTCTTGGTTTTGCATGCCTTGCCAAGTTCACCGCCAGCCGCACCGTGGCCTTCCTGACCCTACATAACCAGGCAGCATCCCTGTACTCTTCTCAGGATACCTGTCCCTGCTTCCACTGCCTGTGCATTTCCTTCTTGCCCTTTAGTTTGACCAGCAGGTCTCAACTCAGCCATGCCGGTCTTTTGGCCTTCTTTCCTAACTTCTTACACCTGGGGACTGAGAGCTCTTGAGCCCTATGGAAAGCATCCTTAAAGATTTGCCAGCTCTGTTCTGCTCCTTTGCCCCTGAGGGCAGTTTCCCAGGGGCTGCTATTGACTAACTCCTTGCAGAGCTGGAATTTTGCTTTTCTAAAATTCAGGGTCTTGACTTTACTCTTCCTCTGACCCATATCCTCAGGACTGTGAACTCCAGCAGCGCACGATTGCTGCAGCCAGGCTGTCTCCGACTGATCAGCTCACTTACATTGCTGACCATCAGGTCAAGTATCACATCTACTTTTCCAGCAGATGTCAGGGTGGTTGAAGTCCCCCAGCAGGACAAGAGCCTGCAAGTGTGATGCATGTCCAGCTTTACACCCACCAGTACCCCCAACTTCTTGGCAGGGCTACACTCAATCTCTTCATCCCCCAGCCTGTATTGATTCCAGGCGTTGCCCTGGCCCAGGTGCAGGACCTCTCACTTGGCCTTGTTGAACCTCATGAGGTTCACACGGGCCCACTTCTTTAGCCTGTCCAGGTCCCTCTGGATGGCATCCCATCCCTCAGGGATGTCAACTGCACCACTCAGCTTGGAGTCATCCACAAACTTGCTGAGGGTGCACTCAATCCCACTGTCTATGTCATTGATGAAGATAATGAACAGTACTGGTCCCAATCTGGACCCCTGAGGGACACCACTTGTCACAATCTCCATCTGGACATTGAGCTGTTGACCACTACCCTCTGGATAAGACCGTCCAACCAATTCCTCATCTACCGAATGGTCCACCCATCAAATCCATACCTCTCCAATTTAGAGAGAAGGATGTTGTCGGGACCTATGTCAAAGGCATTACGGAAGTCCAGATAGGTGACATATGTAGCTCTTCCATTGTCCGTTGACATAGTCACTCCATCATAGAAGGCCATTAGGTTGGTCAGGCAGGATTTGCCTTTGGTGAATCCATGCTGGCTGTTTCAAATCACCTCCCTGTCCTCCATATGCCTTAGCATAGCTTCAAGGAGGATCTGTTCCATGATTTTCCCAGGCACAGAGATGAGGCTGATAGGTCAGTAGTTCCCAGGGTCCTCCTTTCTACCCTTCTTAAACATGGGTGCAACATTTCCCTTCTTCCAGTCACAAGGGACTTCACCTGACTGACTTTTCAAACATCATGGAGAATGCCTTGGCAACTACATCAGCCAATTCCCTCAGGACTCTGGGATGCATCTCATCAGGTCCCATGGGCTTCTGTAGGTCCAAGTTCCTCAGGTAGTCACGAACCTGATCTTTTCTTACAGTGGGAGAGACTTTGCTCAAGTCCATCCACTTGAGAGGTATGGGGAGAGGGGTTGCCAGTGAAGACTGAGACAAAGTTTGTTGAGTACCTCAGCCTTCTCCTCATCCATCATTACCAGTTTACCAGTCTTGGTCACTGGGAGGTATGCTTTCTTTAACCTTCTTTTCCTGGCTGACATACCTGTAGAAGCCCTTCTTGGTTTTGCATGCCTTGCCAAGTTCAGCTCCAGCCGCACCTTGGCCTTCCTGACCCTACATAACCAGTCAGCATCCCTGTACTCTTCTCAGGATACCTGTCCCTGCTTCCACTGCCTGTGCATTTCCTTCTTGCCCTTTAGTTTGACCAGCAGGTCTCAACTCAGCCATGCCGGTCTTTTGGCCTTCTTTCCTAACTTCTTGCACCTGGGGACTGAGAGCTCTTGAGCCCTATGGAAAGCATCCTTAAAGATTTGCCAGCTCTGTTCTGCTCCTTTGCCCCTGAGGGCAGTTTCCCAGGGGCTGCTATTGACTAACTCCTTGCAGAGCTGGAATTTTGCTTTTCTAAAATTCAGGGTCTTGACTTTACTCTTCCTCTGACCCATATCCTCAGGACTGTGAACTCCAGCAGCGCACGATTGCTGCAGCCAGGCTGTCTCCGACTGATCAGCTCACTTACATTGCTGACCATCAGGTCAAGTATCACATCTACTTTTCCAGCAGATGTCAGGGTGGTTGAAGTCCCCCAGCAGGACAAGAGCCTGCAAGTGTGATGCCTCCTGTAGTAGCTGGAGTAGGAAGGCTTTATCAATAGGCTCCCCTTGATAGGGTGGCCTGTAGTAGACACCAGCCACAAAGTTCCCTTTGTTGCCTCAGTCTGTAATTCTTATCCATAAGCTTTCAACCTGCTCGTGGCTATTCTTCAGAAACAGCTCTTCACACACTATCCATTTCTTGATGTAAAGGGCAACACCTCTGCCCCTCATCCCTCCCCATCCCTTCCGAACAGCCTGTAGTCATGGATAGCCACACTCTAGTCATGGGGCTTGTCCCGCCAGGTTTCAGTAATGGCAACCAGGTCATAGCTTTCTAGCAGCACGGTGGCTTCTGGCTCCTCCTATTTGTTGACCGTGCTGTGGGACTTGGTGTAGAGGCACTTCAGCTGGGCTGTTAGCCATGTCACCTTCTTAGAGGAACATCTCTTAATTTCTTTGGAGTATTTCACTGGGGTTTCCCCGTTGGCTCCTACTATCGCGGGAGCCCCTGTCTCATCTCTTTAAGACTTCAATTGCGCTGCAATGTAGCCAGCACATCTCGCAGCTGCGGGCCCTCACTAGCACCCTGTCCCTCCAACCATTGCCTGTTGTCCCACAGCTTGTCACAGGCAAGCCTGATATTGCCCCCTCTCCTCTCATGCCTAGTTGAAAGCTTTGTCAGTGAGGCCCAGTAGCTTGTGAGCAAAGAACCTCTTGCCTCTTTCAGAAAAGTGAACCCCGTTTGGGGCCAGCAGATCCTACTGCAACAGCCTCAGTGAAGAATGGGTCAGACACTGCTGGCTGTCTCGTTTTTTGAGCTAAATATTTATAGCTGTGGTTTATAACTTGATATCCATACCCTTGGAAATCTGAATGTCCTAGCCAAATTCTGTTGGAAACACTTCAGGAAAGAGCAGTTACCTCGGTAGGAGAAAATCACACTTGTATTCTTTATCAAACCTTTGTACACCTGAGTATTGTAACAATACTGGCTTTATCCAGGAAGCGTCCGCATTTTAGCAGTGAGTAATTGAAACAATATCAGTTTTACTAACAGTTCCATCACAACTGGAGCGCTGCAGGCAAAACAGATTGCGGAAGCCTGAGAACAGTAACTATGCTTGCAGGGCTGGACACTGAGCTTGTTGCACAGTAACTAATCTGAACTGAGTGAAACTGTTCCTAATTACGAATGCTTCTCTTAAATAATTTGCCTCCTGGGTCTGATTGCAGCTGAGATGAATCACTTCCACAGTAACCGGATTTATGACTACAACAGTGTCATTCGTCTGTATCTGGAGCAGCAGGCACAGTTTTATGAAACGGTAAGGTGTAGTATTTCAGTGTCATTTTCCTGGCACGTACTGTGCTGCTACTTTTTATAAGAAATACTCGCACTACTTAATCATCTTTTTGTATGAATCTCTCCCAGACAGCAGATATTTGAAGAATTGTACATCTAAAAAAATAAAAGAACAAGGAATGAGTCAAAATAATACTTTCCTGTAGATACTATTCCTGTGTACATGACAACATCGTATTCAGCCAGTAGACCTAAAAAACAGGGTTGAGAAATGTTATTGTTGACAGCTTGATTTATTATTTTTTTTCAATGCCAGTACTAAGGTTACAAAGAATTTTACCATTTGAACAAAACTTCCCTCCCATGGGAGGGAAGGATGAAGGGAAGCTTCTGTGATTTAAATGCCGATGTATACAAGTGTGGGGTTGGGGGGGACTGGAGTGGTTTAGGTGACTTATTAAATACGCTAACTTTAAGCACTTGACCTACAACCTTAGTTCTCATTTAAAATTGTTCTTATGCATGTATTCCTTGTGGTTTTTTTAAATGAAACCTGAGAACAAATTTTCTAATGTGATATGCTGGTAAAACATGTAAGTTTGAGTCTGCTGGAACCTGACTTCTATCACTTAAAGGAGTAATATAAGCAACTGGTTGCCCTTCACAGCAGTAAAAGGCGCCAGTGAGGTTTCAGAAGTATCTTCAGTGGATGAGAACTTCAGGTTCCCCATCAGCTCAGTTTCTCTGGCACATCTGATGGGGTTAGCCATAGATTTCTCCTTACCTTCTTTCAGTCTCTTGTCCAGTCTCTCATAATTCTTCTGGTTGCAGCCTCACCGGTCTGCTTGTACCAGTCCTCTCCCCCGCAGTACAGAGACCAGATCCATGCTCCCCTGTGGGGTGCTGGCTACCATGAGAGCTGCAGTGAGAGCACAGGACCTCTGTTCTGATGTGTGGCCTTGTTTCAGCAGGGAAATGGATTTCATGAAAAATCTGGGTTTGTTCCCGTAACCCTCCAGCATAGTGAAGAGCTAGATAACCTACCAGGCAGGATGACAGCCCTGCCTAGAATACTTTCTCCAACACAACCTAAGTGGTGAGAGCACCAAGTGAAAGTGTATATACAAGAAGAAAAGTCTTTATAATGGAACACTTGGAGAGTCCTACATACACAAAAACTGCAGTAAAAAATAGTCTTTCAGAAAATGAGGGGAAAATTCATTTAATTTCTTAGCCTGCAATCTTATTTCTGCATGGTGTAGAGTCACTACATGTTTAATATGCTCTGTTTCTTTGTTTCAGATTGCACAGAAGCTGAGGCAGGCACTCAGCCGCTTTCCTGTGATGTAGAGAATAAGGAGTAGTCAACAATAAAGAACAACTCCAAAGTGCTTTTCTGATTTGGGGGCAATGCCAATAAAAACTTGTTAGCCTTTGCCAGCCAAAAAAACCCCAACAACAACAACAAAAAAATCAGTTGTAGAAAAAAAAAAGAATTATTTAAAATTTTACTTTATCAGCCTAAATCATAAGATAAGGTTCTCTTATCTTGAATGCTCTCCCAGTTGTATCATTATTTAAATAAAAACAGCTAGATAATGCTGTCAGTTACAGGGATCTAAATTATCAAACTGATATGTTGCCATGGACTTTTTGCAGACTTGCGTCTATCAGATGTTCTTCCAAAAACTCTTAATCAGCATCAGAGTTACAAATTTATGGTTTTGTTTTTGTTTTTTTAAGTGGGAAAGCAGACAAGCTTGAGACTTTAATACTCATTATATTCAATTCAGCTCTCTAGCGATTCTGTAGCCAGGAGGAATTAAATTCGTGTATGTTTCTGGTACATGTTCATGATAATCTCCTGAATGAACACTTCGTTCTAAGTTTTGCTTCCCGTACGCAGCCATGGCATACTGCTCCCTTTATGACTTTTGGTAAATATCATTCATCCTTCCCTTTCTTTTTTTCCTTCTATCTAAATCTTGTACTTGTGGTGCAACACCTCAGAGCTTATGTTAGGCTCTTTCTTTCTCGCTATGCACTGTATAAAAAGACAAAGTACAAACGAGGAAAGAGCCATTCGGGAAGGTGTGAAAAACAGTTTTCCGTACCAGCACTTTGTTCCTCTCCCCCTGCCACCAATGTTATGCCATAAGGCACTGGTGTTCCTCAGTGCTGTACAGGGCCACTTTCTTTTTTACCCCTCTGCGAGTTTTAGGTGTTTCAGCAAAGGGGACACTGCCACATCTATCCCAAACTAGAAGAAGTCCCCAAATTCCAACTAAGCTCAGGTCTTCGTGTAGTAGTATGGTATGCTATTGGCTTGGGTTTACTTTTTGTTACCTTCTAATGCAAACTAAAAGGTGACAAAAGTACTGAATAACACAATTAATGTTATTTATATTAGTGTTAGCACAAACTCTGTGCTCTGATCATCATCTCTTACCAAGCGGCCCAGTGTCCTCTTTCATATTACTGAAATACCATTCGAGGCCTGGGCTTTTCAAAACAAAAAAGCTATCACCAACCCTGTTCACAATGGGCACCAACTACAGCAATTCACTTCATGCCATAAGCAAGCAGGAAAGCCAAAATGTGGTTTTTGTTAAAATGGGCCTAGAAAATAAACATTTTAGCGCCAAAAAAAAAAAAGTTTTCAAAAAGGCATTTTACCAATAAGCCATTCTAAGTGACGGGTACAGCCTGCTGGTTGAATAGTTGCCTTACTCTGTTTTGCATTGGTGTTCCTTTTGTGTGCTAGAAGGAAAATCTGGGTCTGCCTGAATAACCTGAAACCAAACAAGACTAAGCCTAAGTCTAGATGCTTTTCAGTGTCACGGGTTTTGTTCACATTTTATAAACCTTGTCTTTTTCTTCTCCCAATTCTAGTTGTTTGCTTCCAAAATTCCATAGCGCAGTGTTGTTTGATACAGCCATTGAAATATGTACAGATTGTAAAGAATGTGTATAAATGTTTTACACCAAATGTAAGATCTGCTTGCATGTAGAAGCAGCTTATATAATAAATTGTTACAATGTGTACAGTAAATTCTGAAATCACTTTTTCAAGCCAGCATTTTTTTAGCATTTGTATATTCACTTTTTGGTAATGAAATCTCTTTGTAACAGACTCTTAATTTGGTAGGGGGAAGGGGGGGGTGTCTTTTTACCAATCTTTAAATAGCTCCGTATGCACTAAAGTTGAAGGTTCTTTATCTGGAATACATCATTTTGGAATCTAAGTGTAAGCTGTGCATTCCCAGTGCAGGGAAGCTATGACAGTAGCAACTGTGTCAGTGCAACACTTTGGCAAAAAAGAAAAACTGTTTAAAGACTTCTAGTAAAATGAAGTTAAACTGATAATAAATATTTATGTATATCCACCAGACTATTTTTTTTTCTTTGAAATCATCACGTTGCTTTTTAACAGAGTAATGCAGTATGGGGCAAATCCTCCATCTAGGTTTTCATCAGCTTACAGACACTGGCCAGCTGAGGAATGAGAAAGCATCCATGTGTCTTCCATCAAGCAGGCATCGCAACTGAACAGTATAATAGTGCTAGTGACTGCAAACCAGCAAAGGCTACGCATATGCTGTAAGCTTTCATTATTCAGGTCAGTCCGGCTCGTGGTTGATGGAACCCTCCTGACTGCAAATAAGTAGTAGAGCACAGTGCTACTGTGTATTCCTGGCTTTGTGTCGGCATGGTGTTGACCCAGAATAAAAATTAGATTGTCTTTGGTATTTGTTTTTTAAATAAGACATGAATAGTGGTATAGTTAGGTTGGGTGAGTGGAGAGCAACAGAAAATCTTCACACTGGGGATGCAGTCATAAAACAAGAATAGCAAGTTAGAGTAAGACTTGAGCAGTGCCCTCCTGAGTTTTGTTTGTCATAGCTGAATCTCTGGAGCATCGAAAAGCCTTAATAGTGTTTCCTGGCTTACGCTTCTCTTCGAGGGTGAGCCAAACACTGGCATTATCCCAGTGACTTTGTAAAAGACATCAAATGCCCTAGCTGTTGGGTTTAACTTTATATTTTAATTCCTTATTCCATTACTGGTAAAATACCGAATTCATTTTTTTACCAATAAAAATGTAGCTGTATAAAGGGGAATGCTACCTGTATTTCTTGTCTGCAGTTAATTCCACGTGGGATTAGGCTGCAGCAGCAGACTTTGATGTGGTTGCAATGTATGGTATGTTTTTGGAAGAGTACTGCCTACTACAATTTGAAAGAGTATTCTTTAATGCTCTAATGAGGCCTAACTTTGCATGAGTGCTGGAATTTTTACATTACTGAGCAATTTGTTTTCTGTGACAAAGTAGTTGGGAAAGTATTACCATAACATACACTTTATTCTGTAAATTCTGATTAAATAATTTTACTGCTACCAAAATTAGTCTTGTTTAGTGCAGCAGAATAATTCAGACTAACAGCCTTGTAAAGAAAGAGATGCATCTCTTGTGCTGTGGTTTAGTTTGACGTACACCAGACACTGCCAGTCTGGATTGGCCAAAAGTACTCCCCAGCCTCGTGGCATGCAGCCGTCTGCAGCAAGCAGAGCACTCACCAGGCATCCCGTGACTGCCACGTCTGCCTTTCTTAGTGTGTCACACCGAGACATGTGAGCACGCACCAGGGGAAGGTGAGTTGTGTGGGGGTCTTTGGTCAGTTGTGTTTTTTCCTTTCTACATACTTTCCATATTTTTCTATAACTCTTCTGATAAAATTAATGCTAATAACTGATATAATAACAAACACGTACGGAATAGGAGAGGCAAACCACTTGAGCAGAAAACCGTTCTTTTTTCTGTCTAAAAAATCCCTAACAAAACAAAAACAACCTCATAGAATTAGAAACAAACGGACTGGATGGAGACCAGTCCACGCATCCTGTAGTATGGCAGTATCAGTTACACCCATACTATTTTAAAGGACATCCGAGTCACAAATACCTGTTTTCTTGGAATCTTGGAGATTCCACAACATGCCAGCAGAGCCCTTTCTAGTAAATCAGCATGTTATGGCTTAAAAAGCTTTCCCTTACATACAGAAGTGATGATGTAAGTTTTGTGTATATATAGTGTTACCTCTAAGCTTGAGTTTTTGTTAACTAGAACAGTTAACCAACATATCTAATGATTTTTACACACCTTAACATGAAGAAAAACTTCCAGTATATCACTTTTCTTCCCTGGGTGCATAAAACTAATCTGTTCTCTTGCTCATGGCAGTCCTATTAATACATGCTAGAATGAGGATTGTAGTTCTCACCTTCCCGGAGCGTCACGCTGCCGGCTCATCAGTTGATGGTATTCATGCCTGTGTTGCCCTGCTGTCTGGCCGCCTGACTTCAGAACTTCCATACCCTGGTCAAATAATACGCGTAGAGCTTTGTGCATCTATCACAAATGAAATACAATTCCCAACCACATTTTCAATTTATAATACTCAGTTCTGTCTGTAAATGCAACCCAGACTTAGTTGGGGTCATGCAGGTTTTTTTGCTTTTAATAAATTTATGCTATATTCCAATTATTTAATAGACTTTTAGTTTAAGTTTTCAACTCATTTTATGCCTACCTAGTAGTCACCAAATTTAGAATACGTTCTCTTGAATTTCTTCTCAGATTTGAATGTGAGAAATTTGTCAAAATTATTTCTAAAACCCTTCTGTTTGCATCTCTATGTCCTCTCTCTTTAATTAGGCTAATCTCCCAGTCAAAGGAGGACACTTGACTCTTCACACTGATTTGTCTCAAGACTTGGATTTGCTGGTGTTTGTTGCGTCGTAATCATGTGTCCCCCCACCCCCCCCTTTTTTTTTTTTCACCCCTGGCTCTGCTCATCAGTTGTGACTTTGGGATCTTTGCTGACACAAGTCAGTATCTTTGGGATACTGAATTTAAACTGACATAATTTCCGTGTTTTATAAAGGGGAAAAAAAATGTTTTCCTATTTTTAATCTTCTGCACCTTTTAATCTTTCCTAATTGCTCATGCTTTCTGAAACTATCCTAACTTTTTGTCTGCCTTT
>NW_009647763.1:4673210-4686250 GCF_000708025.1 Charadrius vociferus | reverse complement strand
GTTCTTGTTAACTATTTGCTTCATGATAGGCTTGGTTAGTCTCTTTGAAGCGGTCCTGTCAATCTGAAGCCACCTATCTCATGTTTACTAAACACTGTTCTTCCCTTATTCTGGCCTGTGGCTGTATTCTCTGGTTAAAACACATTTTTGTTAAGTCACATATTTTTCTGTCAAGGCTGAAGCAAGAATGTGTATCGCATCTGTTATTTTCTGTTAATAGGAGGCTTTTGCTTCCTTGGTTTTCCTCTTATCCCTAGCATCTTTAAAGACTATTCGCTTTTTTAAAATATTTGCTAACGAACTTATTTTGTCTTGGCACACATTTAACAATTCAAGGTCACTCTTAATTTGCATTGCCTTCTGTTGCAATTAAATCCTAGTAGATCCAAATCTAAGATTGTTACTCTTCACTGGTATATCTTATCTTCTGGCATGTCTTTCCCCAAACAAATAATTAACTGATGAACTGTTATTCCAAGAGACAGTTTACCTAAAAATATGTCATAGAGTAGAATGTTAAAGGTGCAATTAAGTTGCTAACTCCAGGAGGTTAGTTAGGGATAATCTCAGCAGAATAAAGACGAATGGAAGGAGTCTAAAAATAACAGAAAATACAGAAAGGTTGTGGAGACTTTTTTTTTTTTTTAAATATTAAGTGCTTTGGGTTCTTTAGCATTGTATGTTAGTTATTTGACCTTAGTTATCAGCCTGTCCCCAAAGACACTCGCCAAGAGCGAGGAATAGGGAACAAGTGAGATATGTGTAGGCACGTATATAGAAACGCGCAGCGTTTGTGCTCGTTAAGATCGCTGAGCCAGTCCCTGTGGGCTGACAAGTCTGCAAAGAAAGGCGTCAAACTGAGAAAACTGATCTGCCAAGTGGGTTGGTAACCAGGAAGGTCTTGAATTCTTTTTCAGGGTTTCCTGAAAAGATTTGCCCAAAGGTTAGAAGCAATGAGAGAAGGGACAATGGTTAATTTAATTTTGTTTAGCTGTTGGGTCCCTGCCAGAAATAGCTACGCTTTGGAGCCCTTATGTGCTTTCAACCATAACACGTCTCTTAAGAAAACGCCTCTGCGCTGGACTATCTAGAAGGGATGAGCTTAAGCTGATAGGGTCAGTGAATGGTTGGTGCTGATGCTGGTAGCGTGGAGTGGGTGGGCTGTGCAGTCCCATTTACGGGAAGGGGTGACCGACAGAAAGGCTGTCTCTGTAAACGTGGCACTGAGCTTGGGGGAGGAAGAGCACTGCACGTTATGGAAACCAAAGCAGGTAAAGTGCCCTGGGACTGCAACACAGCTGCCTGGGGGGGCTCTGGCCAAGGGAGTGTGCTGTGGGTCTGACGCTTCAGTGTCTCACTGTGTTTCTTCAGACTTCTTGCTGCCCATGAACGATGTCTGCCCTGAACTAGGAAAGACCAGAGCAATATGAAAGCAAGCACCAGGTGACATCTCCAGTTACTGGTTATTAACCTGCTCTGAACGTACAGGATTTTTTTCCTGCATGCTTCCTCACAGGAAATGTTAGTGTGGGGATGGACAGGCAAGAAGTATTTTTACCTTTTGCTGTCAAACACCTGTACCAGAATGTGTGAGTGTTCTCTCTGCATCTCACTGATAGGGAAACTGAGGGACAAATGATTTGTCACGTGCCAAGAAGGTAGGAGGGCTGAGAATGGAACCCAACTGCTAATTCTGAGGAAGGAATTTGATGCTGAAATTCACCTAAATTGAAAACTGCAATCCCTAACCCCTACGCAGCTTCCTTCTCCTCCCTTGGGCCTTCCCCTCTGCCCCCAGCCCCTTCAGCTGATGCCTAACTCCAGAGCTCCTGGCGGTTTGCAGGTAGAAGTCAAGTTTCTGGTACATGCAACAAGTACCTATTAAATTGCTTGTCATAGCATCCACCCACATCTACCTGCAATTATACAATGCCTCAGTGACTCATGAATTTTGTCATCCACAGGAGACTCAAAAATAGTGGGACGGCAGACGGGAATTAACAGAATGGAGAGTGTGAAGAGTGTGCTCTCCTCCTTTCAGTACAAAAGAAGAGGCTAAAGGGACTGAAACCAGGACACTGATAAATTGACAGGAAGGCTTTTTATTTGTGACCATTCATACTAGAATATCTAAAGAAAATCAGTCTGTTAAAAAGAAAGAAGTGACAGTTGTGGAAGCTAAGTATCAGGCTTCTTTCAGGTCTGTAATTACATCAAGATACTAGGTTAGGTTAGTTAAGATACTAGCTGTACTCTATAGCCCTTGGTATACAGGAGTGGTTAGCAGTTTCTAGAACTATGAATTATCTTAGAACAATAATCATGTTAAAATAATTAGCAAATAAAAACACTGCTGTTTCAAATACAGCTCAGCAAAACACAAACTCTTTGTAATATTTGTAAATCTATCCAGAGGTTCATCTCATAAGCCTATTAAATTTAAAGGTTACATGCATCCCTTCATGATGCTTACTTCTCTGTTTTATATTTTGGGGGACGAGTATCTCCCTGCTCTCATGTGATCCTTGTGTTGCCTGCTCATCTAGACCTTTCTGCACCCATCCAAATTTATTACTCTTCTAATGTAAATTGCACTGTATTCACTTTGTTGGCATCTCTGAGGCTGTGTGTCTCCTGCTAGGGCAGGAGGGCGTCATTGCTACTATATTTTTGATATTCTTGACATCCTCTAAGACTGTCTGGGAGGCTTTGGCTAGGATGTCGTCCCCTTATGATACTACCAGCGGTCACAACTGTACTAGGAATCTGAAATGTCTACTGGCATTTCTTAAAGCCTCTTAAAATATTTATGTGAGAATCCATTTATTTTTTTTTAAACCTGTCATGTTAATGTCCAATGACATGCTGGAAACACAGACCTTCAGAAGCCCAAAACAAGAGAGCGCCAGTGTTTATCCAATGTCCATCTATTTATATTTATTTTATTATTTTTAATTAAATTCTTTCCAAGCCAGACACAGGATCTTGTCAAGTTTGGTGCATGCAATATGATAATGATTCACCAAGTTAAACTATTGCCAAAGGGGAAGGTGCCTCAAAAATGAGGACCATACAGGGTAAGGGACAGTTTTCTAATTGTTGACTAGTTCCTGACTAGTTGACCAGTATTTTTAAGCTCGGTAAAAATTTTGTTTAAAAACTGAACAGCTGGAAGAGAAGTGAAAAGTTAAAACATAGCATCTGTTGCAATATAGCAGCAAAATATAAACCAGGCTGCTTGCTGTTAGGATGGAGCTGCTGAGCTTCACCTGCCCCAGAAGGTTCCCCTCTGATTGCATGCACCAGGACTGCACCACTCAGGACTTGTTATGCCTGCAAAGGAAGTTGAGAAGTAAGGAAACTGTAAGGAAAGTATGAAGGAAACATGTCTTCCCTGTTTAAGTAGTGACACTTTTCTGGCTAGTTCCAAATCACACCTACCAAACTTACAGCAAGGGCTTTTTTTGATTGTTGGGTTTTTTTTTTTTCCCTCCCAAGACAAACCTTTGGGAAGGAGGTAGGTATAGAACACTTCTTCCCTAGTATGAGCATGTTTATGCTTACTTGGCAATAGAAAAACTGGCATAAGAACTAGTGCCAGTCTATCTGCTGCTTATAAACACAGTCCTAATGCTTGGCAGAAAGGAAACAAAACCAAAAGAACCCCTGGACAAACAAAACCACAATGCAAGTGTTTATGAAAATCTTCCAAAATGTAAACCAAATTTGCAATCAGTTAGAGGAGAATGTTATCCAAAGACTACTATACCGTAAAATAAGGCTGCAGGATGGCTGCAGGAGTTGGGATCTATTCAGATGTGGTATAAAACCAGCATGAGAAAAGGGCAATTTGCAGGGACTGCAGGGTTTCCGAGGGGAACCTAGAACTAAGAGTTGAGGTTGGAAAAGCTGTGTTTGTAGGTGCACAGCTACTCTCTCTGTGAGCTGAGAGGTTTATATTGTGATTCTCTAGTGATCGTATATAATAAAAATGACTAATGGCCTTAAGTCATTTTTAATAGTAAAACAAACTAGTCCTTCCTGAAGGGGATTGTGTGTCACAGTGAAAAAGCCAAAACCCAACCAACAAGTAAACATGGTATTGGGTGGTTGCAAGGGAGCTTGTGCAGACACCTGCAGCTGCACAGACAGTACTGCGCAGCTGTGCGTGGTCTCTGGGACGTTTCTCACTGCTGCGGAGCCAGAGAGCAGCGATCGGCTCAGGTCTGCTGCTGAGCCCTGGCTGGCTCCAGCTGTAGGTGCAGCACGCAGGTCCGGTGATAAACCCTTCTGCAGCATGCAGAAAGACAAGACAGATGCGCATCATCACTGCCCAGTTCCCCCCCAACCCCAGGATGCAGCGACACCTCATCTTGCCCTGCATGGAGCCAGCTCAGACTTCACAAATCACGTCGGTTCTGCTCTGTGCATTGCCAAAGAGGCTGTGCTAGAGAGCCGATGGCCCTGAAGGCAGAGAGAGAGCACGAGTGTAACTGGCTCCTGGCACAGTGAGTAACAGCCCTAGAAATCTGCCCTGGCATACCTTAAGAGTTCTCTCCTGTGGGACTCTCTCCACCACTAAGTTAAACTCAATAGTCAGCACTAAGCAACAGTTCAAGGGCAGATGATCATAAAAAAAAATATATTAACCTAATAACTCTAGTCAACATGCATAGATCTGTCTCTTAAGGCAGCAGGTTGCTTAAAAGTAGTCATTTTATAACAGTTTTTCTGCAATACATTGTATCCTGGACCATCCCAGACTTCTGTTCCTATACCAGGGCAGCCTTCTGAGCGGCAGCTTCTAGGATTAAACTGAGTTTAGTTACTCTGTCTTCTAAGAGGCGTTTTTAAGCTCACAGAGCATCTCTGCTTTTATTCAGTCATGCGGTGAACTCTGTGCATCAGTGTTTCCATGTGGAAAAAGATCTGCACCAGTTCTGTCCCTTCCATGTAGTTTGCAATAAATCTCCAGGACCAGATTAAGTCTATTTCAAATTTCTGGAAGAAGTAAAGAGATAATTCAGCTGAACTTCTACCAAAATATGCAGGGAGTATTATTCAAGACAGCTACTCTGTAAGAAGAGCCCAGGAAAGCTGTCATTGCACCCATCTTTTAAAAATCAGGGGAAGTGATTGCAGGGATAACCAAGCAGTAACTCTCCCTGTGTTACTAATATTAATAACAGACACTAACCATCAGTGGACTAATTGGGCAAAACGCATCAGAGAATGAAGTGGGGAGAAGAGAGGGGGAAGGACAAAGAAGAGGAAGGGAAATGGGAGCATAAGGAAGACAAAATAAAGTTGGTGATGAGGGTAGCAAGGAAGGCAATCCAAAGAGCTAATGAAGTAGAGGTAATGAAAACGGCAGCAAACAAACACTGCACGAGGTAACCGATAGCGGACTGGGTGTGTGACAGAAGTAGGGCTGGTACTCTTTGCTTCAAATAGAGGGGAAGACACGAGCACTGGTGTCATACTCCAGCTCCCCCTGCCCTCCAAAGTTAGTTTCACATGGCAGTGTAATTCTCCCACCCCAGGAGCTGGCTTCCCCCCAGACCCACAGCTTTGCTGAGCTTTTCCAGCCACACCCACACGCAGCTCTTCCACCCCCACCTCCCTGCTTTACCAACTGCTGAGATTATTTTGGCCTTCCCATGCACACCAGCCTGCCCAGGTCACTCGTACTACTGGGGTACCTGTAACAGTGGCTGGTACCAAAAGTGAGGAAATGTCCTAGCAATACCATTCAGACTACAGGGAAAGACGTTTTCTTCCCCCTTCCACCCGGAGAGCCCCATACCCTCATTTGGGGCAAAAAAGGGATAGTAGCCTGCGAATGAGTTTAGCTCTAATTCCTGCAACTTTCACTCAGCAGGGCCAGTGAGTCCTAGACCAGCCTGCTCACCTATGGGGACTGATCATTTTTGCTCTGCGTGCTGTGACCAGTCCCCAGGCTAGCGGGGATTGCATGGGGGCTACAGACACAGTGAAATCTAAACCACCTGCACCCCGGGGGTGGGAATGTACTATTCGTAATCAACCTCAAACTCCCATAATGGTTTATATGTCAATAGTGGACGTGGCACAAGCTAGAAGGACAGGCAATTCTTTTTGTAAAAGCCATGCAAAATCTTGTTTTAGTGAAGCGGAACGGCACACCTAAACAAACAAGTCAAATTGTCAAAAAACAAATACTGACCAGCAAGCGGAATGAAAACCTATCTATGTTTACTTGTACATACACATAGTCTGTGGATTTAATTGGTGCATTAAGAATAATGTAACAGACTAAAATGGTTGTTCAACTTCAGACCATGGTATTTCCTCAATCCTCCTCTTTTCTGGTCTGTTCCTCATTCATGCACTCTGTGTGCTATTTTGTCAGCAACCCCTTTACAGCAGTACTGACAGAGAACTGAACACCTCATTCCATAGTCCTCCTTTCCTTTCAAGAAAAACATATGTTATTCACTCCACGTTAACCATAAAGATTCACATAAATTATGGGGCTGTGAAATAGCTTGACTCCTTATACAGTTTGCTCTATTTTACTGTTTTAGTTTTTCTTTACCCTTCTCCAGTTAGTGGCTGGTGGTGGTGTACTGAGGAACTCCATTAACTATTCTGATTTGGGCTAGTTCATATTCACTGTCTTTATAAACTATTCAGTCTAAGTCATATTGTCATAAAGCTGCTGAGGAGGAGAGGAACACCTGAGATTTATCGCCCAATGCCATTTTTACAAGATTTTTCAAAATTTACAAAAAACAGTTTAAAATGCCCAAACCCTCAGTCTTCCAGGTAAACAAATGTGTTCTCCTTCCTTCATGTGAACGTGTTATTACACTGCCTTCTGCTTCCCTTGCTCTTTGCTCTGAACCTCCCCCTAAATCTGAAAATTAATGGACAGGGCTTTCTAAAGCGTGAGGAGACATAATACCACAAAGCAATCTGTTTATAAAATGAAACGAGAGAAACAGGCCTAACTTCAATTTAAAAGCACTACATATGTTGTACTAGAAACAACTGACATGGAAAAAATGTTGACACGTGATAATAGAAGAGCAAATCTGTGTTCAAGACAGTTTGGATTGCTTTGAGAGGGTGATTGAATACATGGCTTTATTCTACGTGGGTTAGTATTTGGCATACAACCAGTAGTCCATTATCAAGGGCACTAGCTAGAAATTCTATATCATAAAGAAGATGCAGCAAATACATCCTGAACCTTACACCTGGGGAATGTTTCCCATGGAAATTACATATGAGAACTGGGGTTCTGGGTTATTCAAGATTTGGGAGAAATTAGCCTATTGATCACAGAGATACGAGGCTCCTTCTCTCACGAGCTGTAGGATGGTGCTACTGACTGTTAGGTAGCTGTTGTGTTCCACCAGGCTAATGGCACCGATCACTGCTGCCACATGCTGTGTTTAATGCGGTTTTAAAGACCTGTGAGATCTTTCTGAAGAAAAGCATGAAAAAGTAAAATGCTGATAATACATTCATCTACACAGGATGAAATAAGAATCAAAGAATAGCAATAGACTTTTGCCCCTTGTGTTCTCTAAAGTCAGTTACTTTTTTCTTTTGGAAAGCAGTGATTTCATGTGCTTTTGTTACAAATTCCTGTTTCTGAAGGTAAGCACTTATCTTCTAAAAATCTATTGATGTCATGATTTGATTGTATTAAAGTGGTGCTCTCCAAATAGAACACTCTCTTTTTTTACCCCTTTTTTTGTTCAAATACTTCAGTAAACCTGAAACTTTTACATGGACAGATTGTACCCAACGTTCACTTCTGTTCACAAAAGATCTTTAGTTTTGCTTTAGCTTTATGTTATGTGTGCAAGAAAAAACAGAACTGGAATGTAAGACTACTTTAAAATATCAGTCTCCATTACTTTTATATATGCATTTCTGTGAACACAGAACATGTGCTCATCTAACTAACAAAATTCCATCAGAAAATGCTACAACTGTAAATAGCCAGCACTGAAAATAAACTCAGTTAACACGCTCCATTATCCTTACGAGTGTTCAAACAACTCCCACTAATGCTTACATGCTGAAACTCCATAGAAGATATTCTCCCTCAAATGCCTGATCACACTGAGGGCAGATTCTAGTTCAATAAGCTTTAAATAAATTAATATTAATTTGAGTTACGTACTGAGCATGGAAACTCCATTCTCCTTGCCTTCTCTTCCCACCCCCCATTTTTAAATGCCTCATTATAGCTATCATCTGCTTTATATTCTCCTTTTTTTCTGATGTGTAGTCTGTATTACCCAAAATAACTAAAGATTCTTGTGCTAAAAAATTCATTTACAAATTAATTACAGTACGAGGTATCAGAAGCTAACATTTTCCTTAAGAAATAACGTGTACTGCACCATAAAAATTATCCCAATATATATGAAGCCCTGCTGTGACTTGACTGACTCCATTTTCTCCTCAACTTTTCCAATTTTTGTACAACTTGGCTAGTCTAAAAAATACAAGGTTGGTTTTTATTTGTTTTAATTATTTAGCTTTCAGGTTCATCCTCTGGATCATAATCAGCTTTCAGTTGTATTATTGTATTTTCCACGCTTGTATTCACCTGTTTCTGCCTGACTAGCTATACTATCTCAACAGACAATGAAACTCACAGATTCTGAACAACCAGGAAAACTCCATTCTTCCTTCTTACCAATATGGAGCATCAACAAAATAGTTCAATTCTTATTTAAGAATGAAGTTAGGAATTACTTTGCTGCACCAGGCAGTCTCTTCCAGTACCCCGTCTGCGAAAATGGTAGCCACTATATACTAGAGAAATACTTGCTATCTGGGATCGCCTCTTTCTGGAGTTTTCTTCATAGCTGACTCATGGACAAGAGGAAGGCCTCTTTCACATCATGAAAACCACATTCCTTGATATGGGGTAATCACAAAACTCTGCTTTCACTGTTGATGTTCAACAGAGGTGTGCACAATTTGTCAGAAAATAAGAAAAGGCATATGGTCACTGAGAAAAAAAATGCCAACTTATATGCCACATCTCTCTCTGTATGGGTATTAAGCAGTTCACTTTAAATTTGAGCTATTTTATTAAGCATTTTGGTTTTCCTAACAGGAGTTCCAGAAAAATAGGCAAGAACCAGTGGAAAACTCTGTGGCTTCCTAGCCCTTTGAACATGAGAGTGTAATACACGCAATTAATCATAAGCATGTCAGTCTGGAAGAAAGAATAAAAATTTTATCTGGTTGTCTGGTCACTATTACTGCCTAAATAAACGTCATCTGACTAATGCTGCTCATCTGCACATAGTTTTGGGATGAAGGAAGTTAAGCTTTAAAACAGCTGCTGTTACTGAAAATAGTCTCTTAATAAGAAAAGGCTAGTATCTGTGAATGCAGTCAATCTGCCTCTCTAGATAGAGCCCTTTCATTTAGGACGCACACAGTTAAAATCTGTGGAAAAGGAGGTGAGAAATTCCACTGACCTCCCAACAACACTTCAAACACAATTTTTCATTAGCTGCATTTATAAAACAGTTAGCACTTCACCAGAGCATCTCTCAGCCTCTCCTGGTACACATTCAGAGCTTGAATTCACAGCCCAGTCTTCTGCCAATCTGGAGCTCCAGCCTGCAGTCAGATAGGCTCTGACTCCGCCTGAACCTAAAGCCAGGTGGCTTCCAGACCAACCACTTTCAGCAGTTGAACCTGCACTGTTTATTCATTTGAGAAGTCTCACCCAAGCAAGGAGCTGTGAGATTTAGACTACTGATATACTTAAATTTAGGCATATGTTTTAGTGTACAGCTGAACTGGAAGCTCAGGTCTGCTTTATTAACCCACGCCTCTCCCTTCCAAATAAGTGGTTAAAGGGTAATACTGACACAGAAATATTAGTATTAAAAAATTCCTTTTTCCTGCTGTTCACAGACCCTAGGGGCAAGGACTAAGGGGAGCTCATCAGGAAAGGTTGTAAACATCAGGGGGAAGTTGAAAATATTGTCACTGGCTTAAGTAAAGAAGATGTCTCTGCATCGCTCCTCTTACACTCATGGCAAGGTCAAATGTTCTTTGTCAAGCTCTAAACACTCAAATAAAGCATAATAATTTATCAGTTGTGCTTCTCACACTCTTCAGAGTTATTTTTAAGGAAATGCTGTTGACTTTGTTGAGGAACAATGACCTAGCTCAAAGTACATCGTACTGTCTCTCTAACAAAGTACCAGATGTCTTTTGCGCACAAAGTTCTTTACACAGTCAAGACAAGCATCACCAACTAGAATAGAAAGCTCTTCTCTCAATTTCACTGAGAGTGTAAGAGGTGACATTAAAAACCCACAGCTACGTTCAGAGCAACATTTTGAGCACTTTAGCCTACAAATGTTGCAAGTGCTTCTCTGTGGCAAATTCAGCTTTAAATAAAAGTTATTCTAATATTAACTAGAAAATGTGAAAACAATGAAAGGTTTTGCAAATTAGCAGCAGTTACCAGTTGTTTTGAATGTCATGTGCAGGAAAAGCTATGCTGAGGTATTTCCCCTATTTCTTCTTACTGAAGTCAAAAGTTTTTCATAAAAGGCAAAACCCAAACTGTTTTCAATGACCTTGTGGGCACACACATTTCCTGAGGAATTTGTGACCACTGAGGCTATGTGCAAGTGGCTAGAAATCTCCAGGAAATGCCATCATAAATAATCTTTTATATTTAGTCTCAAAGCTTTAAAAAAATTACCATTGCTTCCAGCAGCATAATATTGGATACAGACAGGTATTTTTTCTTTGTTTCTACTGTGTATCACAAAAGCTTTTTGTACAAGAGTCCCAGATTGCAAAGATCACTCCATAAACAGCACATAAAGACAGACAAGGAATACTACAGGGACTTTCACCCATTCTATGCCCCAAAGTCTAGGATATGGGGTTCACACAGCCCTTCCAGTCAAACAGCAGACAGCTACACACCCTGCTCTCCCCAGTTCTGTTAAACTCTATTTTGTAACACCCCTGTTGTTCCTCTTCCAATGTAGCGCCAGACAAACATCCAAGCCACTTGCTGAGATTAGCATGCAGGACTCTTTTTCGTTAAGGTGGTTATCCAGACCCTGTAAACATCCATTACCATAAAGACCAAGGAGCGGGAGCCATGATAACGCATAGCATGCTTCAGAGGTAAACAAGCAGCTGGGGAGGGAAAGGGATTGGAAATGCGAACCAAGCTGAATAATGACTTGGAAGAAGATAAAAGTGTTCAGAAAATACACTGAGGTGAATTCTACAGCTGAGGTAACAGCTGAATTTCTAATGATAGCAAAAGAACTGTGCTTAAAAATATGTATAAACACAGCATGGACATTACCTTCAAAACAATTTATGCCACAGGTGAGTTAACAGGAACTAAACAGCTGAAGGCTGTATCCTGTTACCGCAGAGGGTGGCCCTCTAACACATCAGTGCTGCAATTTTTTTTGAACTGTACTTCACATAGTTCTGCAGTCAGCAAACATGAGATCTTAAGGATTCCTCCTTCTGATAGGGAATGAGAAGGATCTCCCTCCCCCTCCTCTAACGGCAGGAGCTGGAAAAGGAGTTGGAAGGAGAAAAGGAAAGCAAAGGAGGACTTACTGCTGACAAGAGATATTCCACTCCCCAAAACACTCCCACTTTTCTCTGCATGCAGAACGGTAGAGATAGCCCACCAACCTGTTGCTTCTCTCAGCTGAAGGCAGCAGAGACATTGGAAGATCACCTCCTGCTATTTAGCTGTGGGAACATTCAGAAAGCAATGCAAAATATCTGTGACTGCTCAGAGGTAGAAAGAGTGATAAAGAACCAAAGATGTGAGTGTGAAGAAGGGCAAAGAAACCAGTATGATGAAACTAGGGAAGGGGAAGGGGAAGGGGAAGGGGAAGGGGAAGGTCCACTGAGAAAGGAGGATGAAATGAAAAAATGCTGAGGAGCAAGACAGCTCAACTCCAAATGTCAGCTAAAAGATGATCTGTCAATCTCAACATTCTCCCTTAAAATGGACTTTCATGCATTGAATCATAGTCAATTTGGTTAGATGAAAAGATCTTGACTGCTATAAAATAAGGCATGGGAAACCTCTGCATACCCCCCTAATATATTGAGCAAGGCTCCTATCTGAGCCCTCACTTTGGATGTGATTCTGTGTAAAGGGTGTTTGTAAATTGTATGGCTTTATTCACCACTCCACCATTCCCTGATGTTTTCTGTTTTATGTTTCTAAGGTAACTGACCTGTGATACAAAGTCTAATTAACTGATTGACTGCTTTTTCAGTAATCTCAACATCACACTTTTAAAAATGCACCTTTCCATGCTGTGGATGTTTTGCAGCCAGAACCCTCTGAAAAGACCTGTTCGTAAAACATTAAAAAGGACTCACTCAGAGAGTCACCTATGGAAGCAGTGCTGTGTCATACACACTGCTAAAGGTTTCCAGTTTTCCACCTTCATTTGAGTTTTCCTGTTACATCTTCATCTCCTCATATTAATACGAGGTGCTGAAAAAATACTATCCATTGTGCAACAGTCCTTTCTCTAGTGTTCTGCTCAACAAATCTGACAGTAAGGTTTTATTAATAATCATAAACTGTGTGTTCTTGGAATTTGCAGTGAAAAGCACTAATGTTAAAAAATTACTAATGAGTTACAAGCACAGGCAATAGAGAGTGACATACCAGTGTCCTCCAAGTGACAGTTTACTCTCATGATGGAGTTTAGAAAGAATTATGAAGAATCACTCCTCAAAGGCAAAGACACATAGAGTGGGTTTTTTTGTTGTCATTATTATTTTTAAACACATAAGTGCATGATCCAGGGCAACTTTTTAAAATCATATGTGATACAACTGTCTTAGGCAGCTCTGATGTTTAAGTGATACTTTCAGTATTTCATCTCAAATAAGCACTTTTCTCTAGGGAAAGGGGTGCAGTGAAAGATGACAAAGATCTAAACGGATTATTGGTCTGCCATTCCCAAAATATAGCTGTAAGAAAGGCATCCCTT
>NW_009647763.1:4671921-4672959 GCF_000708025.1 Charadrius vociferus | reverse complement strand
CCTACAAGAAGCTTTCAAAATGCTCTCTCTTTTAAGAAGGCACCATAAACATACCTAAAATTAATCTCTTTTTCAAATTACTAACTATAAAATAACTACAACAGAGGGGTGTGAACAGAAAAACAGTACCTGTTTTTCCATTTGTTTCCATCAAGTTCAATGGGGGCAGGGACTGTTATATTCCACCTGGCAGAGCGCAGCCACAATGTCCTCAATGTTAATGTGAGAGCACTATGAGATGGTAGTTGGGGTATTTTGCAGTTTTTTTTCCACGTATAACTGCAAGCTATAATCCTGTCACATTAACAAATTAGGGTTGTGCTTGATTTAGCTGTGTATAAGCATGACTACACTTTCTGCTAGAAATTAACAGCAAACTTTCTCTCATCTGAACACATTTGTGTACCTGTGTCTACCTCCTCTATCACAGAATCGTTTTGGTTAGAAAAGACCTTTAAGATCATCAAGTCCAACTGTTAACCTAGCACTGCCAAGTCCACCACTAAACCACATCCCTCAGCACCACCTCTACACATCTTCTAAATAATACCTCCAGGGATGGCGACTCCACCATTTCCCTGGGCAGCCTGTTCCAATGCTTGACAACCCTTTCAGTGAAGACATTTTTCCTAATATCCATTCTAAACCGACCCTGGCATCTTGAGGCCGTTTCCTCTTGTCCTGTCACCTGTTAACTTGGGAGAAGAGACTGACCCCACCTCACTACAACCTCCTTTCAGGTAGTTGTAGAGGATGATAAGGTCTCCCCTCAGCCTCCTTTTCTCCAGGCTAAACAATCCCAGTTCCCTCAGCCTCTCCTCACAGGACTTGTTCTCCAGACCCCTCACCAGCTTTGTTGCTCTTCTCTGCACACACTCCAGCACCTCCATGTCCCTCTTGTAGTGAGGGGCCCAAACCCATTCCTCACAGCTGAACTCTGGAAAAAACTAGCACTTCATCCTGCACAGTCTCAACAGGGAATTGTGATGGGAATCCTGCAATATCAGAGAAAGAAAAAAAAAAAAAAAAAAAAAAAAG
>NW_009647763.1:4569763-4670556 GCF_000708025.1 Charadrius vociferus | reverse complement strand
GCCGAGGTTAGGGGCAGTTTCCCCTGTGGTGGGGAGAGAGAGGAAGGGGAGAGCGCAGACCTGGGCCCAGCGGGACGCCGGCCTCCAGCATGGCCCCCCAGGCCTGCCCACCTGCTGCCGGTTTGGGGTGACCCGCGGTGCCCTGCCGCGCATGGAAGGTTGGCCAGCATCTCCTCCTCCTCCCTGTGCGACCCCAGGCCTGATCCATGTCTGACAGGTTCTTTCTCTGCTCTGGATGGCTTTAGCCTCCTCACCAGTAACCGGGGTGGGAGAAGCCGGAGAGGCCACCTGCCTGTCTGGTGGCTGTGGGGTCTCGGCACAGGGCACCTTTGCTGCGTGAATCTTGCGCTCTACAGCCTTATATGAACCTGACTGACTGCGGAGGAGGGCCAAGCTAAAGGGATGGGGCCCAGTGCCTCTTGAAGTTTCTGTTCAGTTACATCGTGTGCCAACCGCCAGTGTAGACATCCCATTCACAGGAGAGATTGTTTTGGGTGACTGACTAGAAATTCATGGCCCGTAAAGAAAACCTGCCTTCTTGCTGTGGTGCCATACCTGCCCTTGTGGTTTGCACTGTATATGGTTACTTGAGTGTCTGTCTCTTACTGGAGGAGCTCGAGTCTCACCTGGGGCAGTGGAGTCATGAACATGCTCAGGGTTGTCTCATCATGTGTTTTGATAACGTGCCACCCGTGACTTAATGCAAGGCTAATGTTGAGGCAGACACAGAAAAACGAGGTGACTGAGAATGTAAGGTGCAAAAAGTAATGCAGGGGAACACATTGTGTTCTTGTGCTGTGTTCTTAAATTGTTTTGCCTGTAATACTTAACTGTTCCAGCAATCGTGCCACCATTAACAGTGTTGAAGTCCATATTCAAGCACCTCAAAGGAAAGGGGGAAGACTTAAACTGTGAACTCTTTGTAGAAAGAACTGTATGTGTGTTGTGGTTTGTACGATGTCAGTCACAATATGCACTCAGGATCCAGGCCCACTAAGCGAAATCTTCCATGGTATATGTAGCAAGACATCCAGACTAAAATGCTTAGGTATTGGGGATTTTATGAATGAGAAAAGCCAAACAGGTCATCAGGTGACAGATGGATTTTACAAGAATAGTTCTGATAGTGGAAAAATTTTGACTTGTCATGATAAAGATCCGTTATTGCCACAGTTTTTTTTTTTTTAATAAATTTTATTGGAATTTTGTATTGTATAATACTTTGGGGGTTCAGTTTCTTGTTAAACCCATTGGTAATAGGGAACATATGTTACATTTTTCTAGGGGTTTTTGTGTCAGTTTCCAATGAACTGGCAAAGTGAAAAGGCTGGTACTACTGAGCAGCATTTTATTCACTTTCCCCGATTCAAAAGTCTGTTGACATTAAAGCTCTCCATTGATACCAATGTGTTTTGGTCTGTATTTCGTTATTCTGATACAAATCTAAAGCAGCTCCACTGCCTAAAGCCAATACGCATGAATAAAATTGAGGGACCAGCGTTCATCTAGCTGACCTCAAGCCATTTGTATGACCAGTAGTTGGAAAGAATATTTGCTATCTTGCTAATTAACGGAATCATCAACTTACAATAGATTTTTCTCCCCTAGTGTTGCTATCTCCCATTTGAATTGCTATAGCTAAAAATTATTAGAGAATTTGTATGGTCTCTCTTAAAATGTGTTAGAAGAATTCTGATGTAGTGATCTGTATAGGGGCTAGTGTAAAAGCCTGTTTGCCATGGCTTTTCAAAGTCCAATCTCACCTCTTGAGATAACTGTAATCATGCATGCGTTGGCATCCAGCCCGCTTCATGTTAATAACTTTGTCATTTTATCTCATTTAGTTTCTCTTTTCCTGCCTGGGTTGGTTCCTGTATTGTAGGAAAAGCTAGTTTATCCAGTTGAGCTTGGTTAGGTGGTTTCTTCTGTTTATGCAGCAAAGGACCAGAAAAGGAGGGAAAACCAGCAGTAGGTATTGTGATGGTAAATTTACAAGAATTGTGAAGAGGAAGCTGTGCAGCCAGGGTGGTAACAGAAACAACCTTAATTCTATTTTGTTTGACTGGCCTGTAGGTTGTTACTAACCATAGGACACTTCAGTGGAAAGATAACAAACTTCGTATATGTGTGGTTTCAGATATACTGGCCCTAGGATTGTGTTAATTTTGGCTTCTGTGTCTAATTTTCTGTTTCTACATTAAAGTTTTTAAAAAACTGCATGGTGAGGAGGAATTACGCAGCTGTGCCTTGTGCAAACTTCCACAATAACTAAAAGCAGATACGTATACCTGGAGCACTTAGGTTGTACGACAGTTTGTTCAGTTTTGCAATAGCAGCCTCGTGTCAGTAGGACGGTAGAGGAATAATCATGGATGGACTAAGAAGGCCTAAGAGCAAATTTTAGTCATTGTCCATTATTTTTTTTCCATAATTACCAAGCGTCTCTGCCCTTCGACTGGCATGACAGCTGCACTTTTTTGAAAGTTCAATTGCTTCTATAATACTTTTGTACTAGAAAAAACTTAACTGTTGAATTTAACCTACTTCAAGTGGCAGAAGGGAGTGAGAATCATCCTAGGAGAAGTGGCATTGCAAAAAAGAAATCTAGAAAATCACACACTTGTATAAGCGCAGTGTCTATGCAGGCCATAGACCTCTGGCAAGCTCATAATTAAAATAAACCCTTTCAAGTACGTAAACCAAAAGTTTGATGGTCTTGTGACTGGATGACCTTATACTTTTTTCCTCTCTTACTATTTTATAAAGATCATGATGACAATTTTAGTTGTAAATTGGTTATATTTCAGAATTTCCTTATTAAGTATAGAGATTAATACTTTTAACTTGAAAAATATTTGCACATTTGATATCAATAGTGGGAAAGTATTATTGAGATCTCTGAGATGTCAGCAATTTATAAAGCGAGAACACTCAGGCTGTAACGGAAATCTAACCTAGGAAACTTTTGGAAAAATCAAGGAATCAAAAACCACAGGGGGAAAACCTAACTGCATAACCCCAAACCCCTTAACTTAATCTGTACAGTGTTGTAACATCAACAGAACAGTTTTCTGTTCTATCATAAATTAAATTGTATTTTTGAAGATGGGAGGTTTTTATTCCTTTTTTCATGATGTCACTATAGGGTGGAGGGTAAGACTCACTGTTTTGAATTTAACAGCATGTTTTGCAAGAGGCTTTTTTTGCCACTGGCAACCCTGAAGCTTCAGTCATCTCCAGAAGGATGGGTGACAGCCTGAAACAATTCTTCCAGGAATTCTCTGAACTAGAACACCAATAATTAGATTCCATAAAAGAAACTTGGAGACGTGAAGGATGAAGAAAAATTGTCATTGATTTAGAAGTTTTTGCTTATACAGGAGGAAGTATAGATACACATGTTATTCCCACTTTTAACACACATTACAGTTTTTAATGCTTTATAGATGAAGTGAACTGCACAAGGCAGTTCTGAACTGCTGTCAAGGCAGTCACTGAACTAAACTAAGGCTATAGTGCTGAAAATGTGGTTATTTAACTTTATCACAGCAGGTAATCTCAGTAAAATGGTGTCAACAGGAGTGCTCTGCTATTGAAATTCAGCATAAAGATTTTTTTTGCAAAGTTTTTGCAAGGGTGCAAGAGCCAAAGAGTGCATAGGTTTTTTTGTTGGTGGTTTTTTTTTTTTTTTTTTGTAAAAACTTTGATTCTGCAGTTACTTTTATTAAGGGATGTTACAACACCTGTTACAGTGGGTCCTAAATGACCATGGTCTTTTGAAAATACTGAAATTCAAAGCTGATACAGTGCATGTTTTTGCAAATAAAGCTGAAGTTTTTCCTTCAGACTTTCACCCACAGATCTGGGAAGTAAGCCTTTACTAGAGACAAACTTATATAGAGTTAAGGGGTGTGTACGCTCTGCAGAGCAGCTCCATGCCTCCTCTGCGGCTTCAGCTGCAGGTATGTGTGTGGTTCTTCGATGTGGCTGAGTGAAATCAGGGTATAGCCTTGCAGGGGAAGGGATGCAAAACCAGGAAGTGGCAATTATTTCCCTGCGGATCTTGTTTTGTATGGAATGCAGTTTCTGTGCTCTGCATACATTCACTATTTACAAGTAGTTTTAGTTTTGTATTTAGGTGGATAAATGTGCCATTGAGTGGGATATGGAAATCAAACACCGTTGCTTCTGTAAACTTATTGTGAATATATTTCTAAGCACTATACACTATGCAAAACAATGAGCTCTACAGCATGACTCTCTTTTACTCTTATGCCAGAATATTTATATAGCTAAACTCCCTATTTTATCTGCATTCCTGAAACTTCTTGTTTACATTTTAAAAAAATCAAATAATCCTATTAGAAATTTTTATAAAGTTTTCTGTGGTTTAGCGGCGAACTTCTTCCATTTGTGGATCCCTACAAAACTTACAGTGGACGTAATCTACGTAGCAAGAAGCCTTGCTTTCTTTTGGCAATGGGCACTTGCAAACTATGGTTTCTCAGGCTGAAATTCGCTGCTATAGGTTATAGGAACAAGTGTGTGTTAAAAGTTCCTTCGCTGTTGTTGAAATGCAAATCAGGTGCCTAGAAGAGGGAAGATGTATTGGTATAAATGTAGAGTACACGACTTGTTTTCTATGCTAGGAAACTGGTAGTGGTTGTGAGGTATGAGTTCTGCTTGGTGGTTTATGTCTGTAGTGGCTACAAGTTTCCATGTTGATATATGTAATATATGACAGGAACCACATAAAGATAATGGTCAAGCTTGAGAGGAATTACTTAGGGACTTCCCTTTTATCTTTGTGTTCTCGACTCCCTGCAGTTTGCAGGGTTGGCCAGTAGAAACCTGGTGGGTTTATGAGTCCATTCTTCTTTGGTTGTGAATGAATATATTCATATATACACATGCAAGTATGAAAACATAATCCCTCACTAGAAGCAGAATGTTCTCAATCTAATATAGAAAGCCAGTGAACTGATCTTTCCACAATGCCACTTTGCCGATTTGTTTGTTGTATTTTCAACCGGAAATACTACTTCCTAGAAAATTGGTAAATACTTTGCTTAATGTTTTGAATATTCAGACTCTCTTAACTGTAACCCTGACCACAGACTTCTTCCCACCTCTGTATTACTTAACCTATATGGTATTTCAGATTACAGTCTGACTTGCATAATGCCTGTGTAGCTCAGATTGAACGTGAACAGGAAGATTTTAGGGAGGAAAGATAATGAAATGAAAATACAACAAAGGGCTTTAGGTCTGTCTAAGGATGGCAGAAAACAGAATTTAAAGGCAAGTTAATTAACTAATGTCGTATAATACCAGATATTGCACATATTTCTAGGTAAGATGCTGACGGTAGTGTGTGTATTTCTTTTCTCATGTGTTTTGGCAGGATTTTTGTGTATGAAATTTCTGTTTGTTTATAGATTTGCTCTTTCTGGGGAAAATTCACACCTTTTCCCCCAAAATGCTAAATGACACAAATAAAGGAAACAAGTTACTGAGACCCCATTGCATCAAACCTATGTATGTACAGCAGTACCTACAGCTAAGCAGGTGTCTATTTTCAGAATCAGGCTTAAGAATCAGAGGGGAGAGCCAGAACCTGTAATCTGGCCCCAGACTCTGCTCTTTCCTGCTGAAGTCTGAGGGATCAGCCCTAAGGAAGGGTTGAATAAAAGAAACTGTGCATGTCTGGCTGGTTCCTGCTAGTTATTGAATTGAATTTGCAGCTTTTACAAGCAGGAAGTCACACTGGGATAGGCCATGTGGTATATGTAGTTGTATGTCTTTTCTTGGTGTTTTTCTTTGGCTCTGAAATATTTTACATGTGGGAAAACATCGCTTTTAGTTGCGTTTGTTGTAGGTTAGTTTCATTGAGTTATTGTGTGCCTCTTGTTTTGCAAGGGTTAAAATTTTGAGCTAACATGCCAAACATATATAATTTACATCAGGAGCTTTTACATAATTGATATTAAGAAAAGTGCTTGAGGAATGCAGACAGTGTGCAGATCTGTAAAGCTGTTATGAACGCAGCAGAGTTGGGGTAATTATTGCAGAAGGGTGGATACTCAATTATATGCTTAGTGGAAGGAAAGATTACTAAAAAAATTTTAATGGCAAGCTTTAGTGGAGTTTGGTAATTACTATGCATACTGCGTAGTTACCTGTAGTTATTAAGTAGTAAAAGAATGCACTGTGTAGTTGTAAACTCGGCTTATTCTCCAAGTAGAAACCTTTTTCGTGAGTTTCGTCAACTTCTGTAGCAGTATTGCGCATTAACTATATACATGTGTGCACATATGTATGTATCTCAAGCTGTCTGGCTTGAAAAAGGAAGGATTTTATGTGTGAACAGAGTATAGTAAAGATCCAGTCCTTGTCTTAGGTTTTCAACTAGACCGCTCTCACTGCCTCTGCATTTCAGACTTTTTATGAAAGCCATTGCAGAATAAAAACCCAGGCTGTGCAATATTTACAGAGAAACACAGAAATCATTTTCATGTGACAGATTAGAAAAGTGCTATGTCTTTGGTCACATCTAGCTGTCAAATGTTGTTGCTGAACCAGTATTTCCAATATTGTTGAAACTTGTCAGACATGGTTTATATTTTCCCTGTATCAACAATCCTTTAGAGTTTCCTAGTAACTTTTCCCTTTAACTCTCTTCTTCATCCAGCAAAGGCAGAAGCACATCAGTTAGTTTTATTCTCTGTCTAGTCACTCTCTTTCTGATTCTGGCTCTAGTGTCCTAGCTCTGTTTGCAAATACTCTAGGAGACGTTTCAGACCAGGTTTTGATGACAGTTGATTTGTTTTTAATAGAAAGATATGAAATTGGCTCAAGCCCTCTGCAATAATGTCCTTTTAAAGTCACACTTTAGTCATCCTTTCTATATATTGCCTTTTATAATGTTTGTTGGGGATTCCTCCTCCTTATCCCTCACTCCCTCCAAAAAAAAAAAAAGAAGAAGAAAAAAATTGGCTGAGGTGTGTCAAAATCCAGCTAGGACATCCAGTGCTGGAGGGATGACGCCTGTATGCTTGCTTGCACGCTGGCAAGGCATGGAGCAAGACAGCGGCGTGGTGGCGGGAGGCCGTGAGGGATGAAGGAACCATACTCCCCCATCGCGAGGACCCTTATGGAAGGGGTGCAGTGTGTGGGAGCTGCTGCCTGACCCCTACGGCCCGAGGCCCCCGCCCCATCCCTTGCAAAATGACAGTGGTCACAGTGCATCTCAGGAGTTTGTGCAACACCGAGGAGTATAATGGGACAGCAGTCTTCAAATTCTATCAGTATCTATAGCAAATGGATTTTTAAATTTTTTTTTTTTTGCCACACGGATTTGGTCTGTATGCACTAAAATATTCTGGCCTTTCCATTTGCACGACCCACGGGTGTAGCTGTGTCCCTTTAGCATGTTCCTTCCCTCTCAGACAGGTGAGGTCTTAGAGCATGATGTATATTTAGAGAGCGCATGGAAGTGTCAAGGAAATATCACTTTGTCGCTTTTTTGGTTTCCGCGTTTAAATTGCTTCAGGGAGCAAAATGAACCCTAGGATAAATAACAGAATCTGCTGTATGGGAGAAGCTATTGGCAAGTTGTTAGCCAGCTGAAAAGAATGACAACACAGGCCAGAGTCCTCCGGGAGCTTTGTGTTCGGAGCCTGCTCCTCCCTTCCAGGCCGCTCTGCTGCTACTGATGCAGTACCTGACTGATGGTACTGTGCTGGCAAATGTTCTCTCAAATGGCATGCCCAGAACGACAGGGTATTTCTGTAGCCCTACTGGCAAAACACAGCTGTTTGTGTGTTTGGAAACGTCCCATTCCAGGAGCTGATATGCGTGTGACGCCGCTGGCTTGACTTGGGAAACTTCGGTGGCTTCTGTTCGTGCCAGTGTCAGGCGCTTCTTGCTGTTAGCGGCACGAGTTATGTGTTGCTTATTTCCACGTCGAAATAAATTCCATTCTTTTGGATCATGCTCTTACCAGACCCTTTAACAGCCGGCTTTCCAAGCTGTAACTCTGCTTTGAAGAGTATCGCCATGCTTTCAAGGTGTCTTTCAAATGCCTTCAGGTTGTGCCTAGCCTGCAAGCTTGCAAGCTCACGCATCAGTCTGAGATCTGAATCTCTTGCTGTTTCTGGCACTTTCTGTTTCTTCCTAAAGGCAGAATATTTGGAGCAAGAATTTTGTTTATGGTTTTTCCTTTTATTTTAAAGGGAACAAGGATAAGCTTTTAAGGCAGAGAACAGATGTAAGAAAAAAGTCAGTATGTTGTTTCTGCTCTTTTCTACTTAGTGAAGATGCCATGCAAAGCGAACCATCACTTTTCTAACCTCTTTTTAATACATAAGGAAGGCTTGACAGGGGGTCTTTCTAAAAAAGATGAAACATTGTTATAACCTAAATGATTTTTGCTGAATTTTTTTTTAAGTTTTAAAAAAAGCTTCAAGAGTCTCAGCTCTTAAGAGAATGTTTAAATTGTTACTGTCCAGAAGTTTATGTTACCCAATAAAAATCCCATTATCCTCTTCCTGTTGCTTATGTTCTGTTTCTCTGGTGTGTGTGTGGTATCAACATTTTACTAGTTTATCCTGTTTAACTCGGTCTTTCTAAGAAAGCAGATTAGGTAAGTTGTGAAAGTCAGATAGCAAAAATAAAGTTAAGAAAAAATTAACATGTCTTCCTTATTTGTCATGGGTGCAAAAATTGGGACAAAAGTGTTTTGATTTCCTTTGAGGGTTGCTTCTGCTAAGGAATTTTGGGAGTAAAATTGTCACTTCAAAATGTCAGCAATATACAGGATATTTATTTGTTTTCCACGTTTCTAACTGAGCTACTTGCCTCTTGAGGTTTATAAAGAGAAGTCTGTTTCTTTCTTTTCTGTTCTATCATCCATTGCAGGCAGTTCAGTTTGTCCTTTATATGCCTAGAGGTTTCAGATTTTTTTTAATTGCTGTAGTTTATTACAAGGTAAGATTGTAAAGTATTAGCTAACCTCTAAAAGTACCATGTTGCTGTTTATCAGTGGTAAGAGAAGTAAATGGACATTTGGGTATCACAGCTGGTTTTCCTTATTTGTGAGGCTAATGTTCTCCTCATTGGGAAATACATACAAAACACAGATTTACTAATTCAGGGAGTACTTTGGTTTTACTTTAAAGTAGCCAGTGACAAGTTTGGGCCATGTTCTGGCTTAATATGTAAATGTTCAGTTTGTGCCTGTTGAAGTCAGTTGTTGCAGAAATACAACATCACCCCCTGACCCTTTATTTGTTTATTTTTAATCAGCTAATTCTTACTTTACTAAAATATCAGTTTAATTCCTCCTGAAATCAGCATCTGACATTGTGTCTACATCAAATTATCTTATCTTGCATAAAAAAATTCCAATTCTGTATGAAGTTAAACTGTGAGAATCTAGAAGCAGAAACCATCTCTTTTTGCCCATCAAGAAAAGAAATATTTTAGCTTACAGCCAGACAAATTATTATTTTTGTTCTTCTTTTAGAATGGTGTAAAGTTTACATGTGCTTGTATATTCCTTTACTTATTCTGAAACTCATGTCGCATCTGTACCATAGAATAAGAACATTACTAACGATCATGTTTGGAAAGGTAGCGCCCTTCTTTCTTGTAGGGTGTTGTGTGGAGAGGCTATGTGTTTCTGTCCCATCACTATTTAATCACTGTGTTCTTACAGCAATTTAACCCTACCTTTGTACTGTAGTTTTGTTTACTGAGTGAAATCAACTGGGAAGCATTGGTGTAGGCAAGAGCAATCTGAAAATTTTATAAAGACTGGAAAACTAAGGTTTGCTGCCTTTCATTTTGTTTCTCAGCTTCAGAAGAAAAGGATGCAATTAAAGGACAATATGAAAAACTCATGGATGCTTACGGCTGCTTAGGAGAGCTTCAGCTTAAATGTGGTAAGTGACCATCTGTATGATTGAGATTATAAAATGCCAAGACAATGCTAAAAGACAACAAGTGGCTAAAGTTGTCCAATTCCTTAACTTCTGAAAGCTAATTGCACCTAGTTATGTACAGTCTGGAAAAGATCTATTTCTTTTTCTATGCTGTGCCAAAAGCATATCACTAAATGATAGTCTAAGAATTTCAGATTTTTTTTCTCACTTTTGTTTTGTCTAACATTCTTAGCTGCCTGGAGATAGTAGCCATTTTTTTTCCTCTACCACATTTGTCCACAGCAAGCTATGATTTCTTACTTTTTTTTGAAGGATCGTGTTTAAACACTGATTAATCATGATCATCTGAGACTGCAGTACTACAGATTACCAGTTCTTGCTATAATGCCCAGTTGCCTTTAATTGGGTAATTTACGTGGATAAGGATTTGCAGAAGGAGGCCTTTAGCTTCAACTAGATAGTAAGGAATATTTATTGTCGTTGCTGTAAATTTCTGTACAGTTTGGGAATCTTGATTTAGGAAAGGACTTGCTATTACACTGCCTACAGGAATGTTAATGGAAATAGCATATTTTAGGAAGAGAACTGCAGTCATTGATTTGAAGGTAATAGTACCTTACACAGCGGACTTCAAATTCACTGTTGAAAAAGATGCATTAAAACAAGAAGCACTATATGCCTTGTTCCCGTGGCTGTCTTACAGTAAGCCTTAATTTTGACTTGGAGGAATGACAAGACTGTTTTCCATATAACTCGATGCTTGGTCAAGGAATCTGCCAAAGGCAGCGGTGGTGTGAGCACGGGTGTATTTAGACAAGTAGATATAAGTGTATCTTTTTATAGCCTGCTTACCATTCTGTGGCTTGAGTAATATGACTTGAGATTGATCTGAAAAGGCAACTGCAATCTGAAAGATTTCTGTGTCATAATTTAAAACAGTAGACCATCTAGTCTTTTAAAATGAATGTGGGGTTTCTGTTTGTTTTGTTTCTTGTGGAGTTAGTTAGGCATTTCTATGGAGATTAATATCAATTTGTTAATGTAATTAAAAATGGAGGCTTTGTGATTAGTTTTTGTTGGCGCTTGGACCTGTTTTTCTTCATAGGAGTCTAATGAATCGTGTTGTAATAGTAAAGGAATGTAGTTATTGAATTCAAGCTCATCAAGCTACAGATGAAGGTATTTTGTTGTATGTGATGGGAACTAAATATATCCGGTTTTAGTCTTCATATTAAAAGGTGAATGATTTCACAAGAGCTGAGAACATTTCTTGTTTTTTCTCTTTTATCCTTTTATTTCTGTGTTTCCCATGTCCTTATTTCTTTTTGAGCAACATATGCTTAACTTCAGTGTCCTTAAAGTGTGAGGTTTTTCCTCTCTGAGCTCTGTCACCGCACCTCTATCTTGTTCTAGCATTAAACTACAAGTCCTGGTACAGGACTTCATTTAGAAGGGATTCTTAAAAATTTTATTGTTAATTGGATAAATTTAACTACTAGAGGTAAACTTCTAATTGTGATTGAGTGAAAAGTCAGGAGGGTCATGCTGTAATGGTAAGCAAAGGTAAGCAAGCATTGTCTGCTCTGAACATGTTTAAAAAAGCAAATATGATTGCATGTCTGCTATGTCACCATTCAAGAGGTAGCCCACATTTTCCTCACAGTCTCAGTTAGATCTTCCATCTTATGTATAAATTCCATCCCTTTAGCTGTTCCTTACATAAAAGATTGACTCTAGAAAGGAATGCAATGTAGCTTTTCTTTATTCTTTTTTTTTTTTTTATAATGTATTCTAGCAGCTGCAAACAAGGGCATTATTTGCCAGCTCTTCACTGAACATCAGTGATCACATAGACTTTGTTCAGGAGTATCAGTATTTTTTTCTTACTACTGGAAACCTGCAGACCATAAGTACTAAGTTAGCTGAAAGTATTTGTGAAAGTACATTCCACTGGGATATTAAAACAGTATATTTGTAGAGCAGAAGGGGAGACTTTTTTTTTCAAGACATGAAAGATGTCTCTGAGCACTTTAATTAATCTGTAAATATTGCTACTTAGGAATCCAAATAAATCACATTGTATGCCTGCCAAAGCAGATCATGCTTTTCACAAGAAAGTAGATGAAATATGTGAAACTGACTCACGAAGTTAATGTTTCCCACCAGTAATAAGACTCACTTCTATGTGCTTATGTCTGTTAACATGACTCACTAAGTTCTTCTGCTTTCTTCCGTGAGATAGATGGCAGCATAATGAATTGTACAGTGTTTCTGAGCTGTATCTCAGCCAAGATTTTGCTGCCAAAGAAGATCTAGCAGTGGCAAATACATCTCTAGCAAAGCGTTAAAAGAGCTGGCTTTGCAGTCTTTGCTTCAGACACTGTGATGTGAGGAAGGGGTACATATATAAGGTAGTATTTTGACACCATCACCACATAGGTTGAATACAGCTGCTGTATTTGGGGATGCAGTCCAAGTTAATTTGTGTATATACCCTTGCGCTTCCACATACATGATGTGTAGTTGAAAGGAAGACGTTTCAAAGGCAAAAAGGACAAATAAGTACCTGTTTTCTATTCCTTTAGAACACTTCCTAATATGTAATTGTATTTAGAAGAGGGAGAAAGAGTATCTTTGACACTAAAACTGTAGTTTGGAAAATCTTGGTTATTTTCATAATTCTGCTATAGATTTCCTTGGAGATTTTCAGCTAGTTGCTTAGAATCAGCTCATCTGCTGTGTTCTGTTGCTAATTTTGAAGGCAGATGAGAGGCAAAGATACCTTGCAAATTGTTTTTCAGTGGACTATAAAGTGAGGTGGAGGTGTGTGTCGAGTGGAGATGGAACAGGCTGAGGGAACATAAGGCAATGTCATGACTGTGCTGGAATGGAGAAAGAGCGAAAACTGGAGCGAATTACTTTTTTAAAGGAAAAGACAGTCTTGAGTGAAATAATTACAGTTAAGAAGGACAAAACAAGAATTTAATATTGCCTCCTTCTCAATGCAGCTCATAGTAGGGAACTCTAAAGTCATCCCATAAACTGCAGGGGAAACAATTGCCTTGAGTCATGTAGACAGGTTAAATACAGAATCTGCAGCTTATTATTGTAGGGTGTGACGTACCAGAACTGTGTTTCCTGTTCAACTTGGATTAAGGCAGTTGGTTTCACAAGACCTTTTGAAAAAATGGATGCAAGTTATTTTTGTCTCGTTTCTATGCCAAATATTCTCCATCCTCTGCCTCCCTTGTGCAACCTAATAAAAGGGCATTCACAACATATCGCTGTGAGCAAAACATTTCTTACATTTCTTTGAAAGTGTTCTTTACACATGGTTGTGGTGAGTTATAGCTGTAACAGAGCAAAATAATGACCTTGGTCATGAAGCATGAACATTTATACGTATCTCTGAGATCAAAATTTGGTGCGTAAGTTTTGAAAGGTTTTTTTTTTTCTTTAGTACTGTAGGTGGGTCTTGCTTTTTCATAGATGTGTTGTTGTAGAAAGCATGACCAGTAAGGAACACTTCACTTCTTGCTCTAAAATTATTTCAGAGATTTCTTTAAAATGTTCCAGATTGCATCTTAAGGAAATGAGGGACATTTGCACAGGTATGATCATCAGTTGCAGTTCTTATGTTTCTAAATAACTTTCACCTATGTGTAAAGTTTAGAAAGGCTAATATGAAGCAGGATTGTACATTAAACTACTTGTGAAAGTTGGGTTGTTTTTTTTTAAAAAAAGAAGGTTGTTTTCCAAGGTGGGGGCCCAGTAAATAGTCAGCAGCTGATGTGGTGGTTGGTACAAAGTGCAGCGTAAGAGCCAGACCTGGAGCCTTGATCACTTCACAGGAGAAAGTTTTCTATTTTTTTGGGTTGCTTTTTATTGGCCTTAGTGCTGGCCCCATTCATCATACACTTAGCAGCTGTCAGCTGAATGTACCATGCTTTCTGTTACTGTACTGTATTTGAAATCAAGGGAAAAATTACCATAAATTTTCCACCCAGTGTACTTCCATTAATTACTCTTTTTTTTTTTTTTTTGTAAGAACTGTTGGGGTTATTTATTTGAGGAAAAAAAGACTGGAATTTGGCCTGTCTCCTACTCCAGATATGCAGGGAGCCTCCATAGACTGGCTGCAGTGGTAGTACTGGCAGAGCCACTGACTTTAGGAAACAGATTTAGTGTTAATTCTCCCTTTGATCTTGAGGATGCACTGCCAGCATTTTAAAACTCAACTTCCTGACTTATTTGAGTTTACACTTAAGGGGTGACTGCTCATTTCATGGCTTTAGTATTTTTTTTTTTTTCCATGTTGCTGTTGATGTTCGGGACGGAACAGACATAAATATCTGAATACTGTTTAGCTCCTTTCAGAGGCTGTAACCCCATAATGTGCTTCCTAATGTTGCCGCCAGGTGAATTTGACTGGACCATGTCATGCGTTTTTATTGTGATTGGTGTTAGTCACTTCAAGTGCTGCTTGCATAAAAGCAGTTTGCAGTTCACTGGAAACTTAAAAGGAGCAGTATTTTTAATGTAATTACAGGATTGGAAATGGTAGTGAGCTGCAGTTTTGAAAAGTTAAGGCTGCAGGGATTAAAGGAATAGTCTCAACTGTTTTAAGGGGAAATACCTTCTAGCTTTAAGGAATGTCTGTGTGTTTCAGTTTGATCTATTTCATTAAAGTTGTGATATTTTCACAGTTTGCTCAGCAAAACCAATTTAATTTAAAAAAATCCCCTCTTGTGCCATGGCCTCAGAAATCCACCTAGCATAGGAAATTACGTGTTGTGTTGATGCAGGGTGTTTTGTTTGTTTGTTTTGGGTTATTTTTTCTTTTTTTGGGGTGTGTGTGGTGGGTTTAGTAAACCAAAAATGCAACTTCTTGCATTTTTGTTGTGAGATTTACTGGATAATAAAAATGAATTGTTAAGGAATGAAAAGAATTTTTCAGTAAATTCTTGTCAGCTATAAATGTTGTTTTCCTTGCAATGAATGAACAATTACCAAATAACTTAGCATCTGCAATTTTTAGAAATGGAGAAAGTTGATTTTAATTTTGCTTTTTGTAAAAATTACTTGCTTCAGTAGCATCATCTGTCCCAATTGAAGCAACTGAAGCATTTTCTACCCTTAAATTTAAGAGCATTTAGGGAGGGCGGTGGTTGATACTTCTGTTTTCATGTTACATAGCTATTTTCAACAGGAAAGATTGGCTTGTTGACATTTACATACCAGAAAAGAAACCACATTGACTCTTTAAAGTTTAAATTTAGAAGTAAATGGACTGATTTTTTGGCTTTAGTATATCTATAATAACAGTAATCAGAGTTTCAATGACTGGCAAAAAAGCAGAAGCATTTTTCCTGTGGCTGATAATGTTAGGTTTCTGTCATATTAGGTACTCTTTGGGTATGTAATGCTTTTGTTTTATTCCTTGGAATAGCATTTTCAGTCTGACAAAATGCCGAAGTGAAAGCATGAGTGGAGGTAGTGCAGTTATCATTTCTATCACAAACTTGACAAATGTAGCTATCAATATATTTAAAAACATTGGCAGCCTGGGTTGAGGGGAAAGACATCGGGGCAAGACAACGTGAGAAAAAAGGTTTGGGATTGAACGAAGAGGTTCCCAGGCATAAACTGATGTTGCTGGCAAAGGAGGGAAGACAGGGAAAGCTGTATTTCAGAGGGTATAGCTATATATCTTAGTGGTGGGTAATTTTTTAGACCTTAATGGAGACAAATTAAAAGATGAATAGCAGAGCAGCATTTGAATAGCATTAATTTTGCTGTGTGAGGTTCTAAAAAGATGAAGGGCTGACAGGAGCCCTACCTCTGCTCAGGACCCTGTGGCTACATTTGTTCTGTGGAAAAAAAAAAAAAATGGGACAGGGCACAGGCTTGAGTGCTGTCAGTAGGATATTGTGATTAGCTTGCTCCCTGTGCCAAGAGCAGCATGCGCACCAGGCAAGGATCTTCCTCCCTCGGGCAGTACAGTGATAGCTCAGAGCTGATTCCCAGGGACACTGTCCAAATATCGCCTGGAATGAAGGTGATATCAGGGGGACAGGGCTTGGCACTTTTTTCCAAGGCACGGGATTAGAGACATTTGTGTTAAGCTGGGGCTGTGGTGTTGTAGGATTTCTGCATTCTGGCTTTTTTGTAATATATCCAGAGTGATTTAAGCAAATCGGAGAGGTTGGAATTGATCTGAAGACCACCTCAGCTCACAGAGCAGTCTAGCAGGACAAAGAGGAAAAGCAGGCTAGCTTTATTGTACCTTAAATACATTTGTCTCTTTTCCTCCTTTTTGTCTTTCTCCAGTTTTCTGGGCTGTAAGTGTGAGACATAACACTGTAGACTCCTTTGCCAGCCTGCCTCTGTTCAAGGGTATCATGAAAAGTGCATGAAGGATGAAGGCTGCTCCACAATTTGGAGTATTGTAAGGAAACTTATTTTTTGTGTATAGGATCGTAGAATTATTTAGGTTGAAAGGGACCTTTAGAGATCATAGAATCATAGAATGGTTTAGTTTGGAAGGGACCTTAAAGATCACCTAGTTCCAACCCCCCTGCCACGGGCAGGGGCACCTTCCACTAGACCAGGTTGCTTAATGCCCCATCCAGCCTGGCCTTGAATGCTTCCAGGGATGGGGTCTCCACAACTTCCCTGGGCAATTTGTTCCAGTGCCTCACCACCCTGAGAGTGAAAAATTTCTTCCTAATATCCATTCTAAATCTCCCCTCTTCTAATTTGAAGCCATTACCCTTCGTCCTATCGCTACGTGCCCTTGTAAAAAGTCCCTCTTCAGCTTTCTTTTAGCTGCCCTTCAGATACTGGAAAACTGCTATAAGGTTTCCCTGGAGCCTTCTCTTTTCTTAGCTGAACAACCCCAACTCTCTCAGCCTGTTCTCATAGGAGAGGTGCTCCAGCCCCTCTGATCATCTTCGTGGCCCTCCTCTGGACCTACTCCAGCAGGTCTATATCCTTCCTATGTTGAGGGCTCCAGAGCTGGATGTAATATTCCAAGTGAGGTTTCATCTAGTCCAACCTCAATGTTTTACTAGATCAGGTTTCTCAAAGCCCCATTCAGCCTGACCTTGAACACTTCCAGGGATGGGGAATCCACAGCTTCTCTGGGCAACTTGTTCCAGTGTCTCACCACCCTCATTGTAAAAACTTTCTTCATTATAGTCAATCTAAATCTACCCTATTTCGGTTTAAAACCGCTACATCTTGTCCTGTCACTACAGGCCCTGGTAAAAAGTCTCCCCATCTTTCTAATAAACCCACTCTATATATTGAAAGGTTGCAGTAAGGTCTCCCAGGAGCCTTCTCTTCTCCAGGCTGAACAACCCCAACTCTCATGTGGGGTTGCTGCACAGTGGCAGGAAAGTGTATTACAGTTTCAGAAAGCCATTAACCTCCTGATGCTTCAGGGACAATGCCGTACCTTCTTAGCTGTGATTTACTGGTTTTGAGCTCATTAGCTATTGATTTGGGGTGGTAGAGATGCTGGACTTCTACCTGTGTAAATGCATCTTCCCTTTTGATGAGTGGTTGAGTGGAGGAGGTAGTATAAAGAATCTAGAGTCTCTGCTGAGGGACAGCAAATTTCTAGGTAAGGCAAAACTATGTAGTTTTGATTGGCTTTTCTGTTGTGCTTTATTCCCACTCGTTGCCTTCTTAAACTAAAGAATTGCTTTGTTTAGATCCACTTATTTTCCACCAGTTACAAGCTCCTCAAAGGACAGAAGCACAGATAGCAAGCTCACTGTTATTAAATTGTTGTTCTTTTTGGATATTTTAATGTTGACTGTCCCATTCGATCTCTTCTGAACTCTTTAGGAGAGTTTAAGGTCACTGGGGCTGATGGAAGTGCTTGTACTTTTTGTCTCAGGGTCCCAGCCAGCCACCTCTCCAAGTCTGTGACTACTGCTTTTCTCTGCCTTAAGCTGACTGGTAGTAAGGCATATTAATAGTGTTTCTATACATTGCTTCCAGATTCTTGTGAGTGAAGTTTACTTTAAGTAGATCAGTTTTGCATGGTTTCAACAAAGTCACAGAAGCTATTAGCTATCCTGAGAGACAGCTAACTCTTCCTAACTGTTGGAGGCTGCAAGACAGTATTTAGTCAGGTATGAACTACCATGGCGATAACTGATATATATCCTATGCTTAATCCTATATACTTATGCACCTTCATGTGCAAAAGATGAATAAACTACCAGGTTTTATGTATTTCTAACCCTCCACTATGGTGTCATCTAGAAAAGTACAGAGGACATACTTCTTAAAAACAGTCAGGAAGGAGAACACAGCAAACCCTTGTTACAGAAAGAAATGTGATGAACAGAGCTTTTTAGTAAATACCACCTACACTGGCCTTTGTGCAAAACTGGAGTCAGCAGAATAGAATGAATAAGATCTAATCTCCCACCTTGTCCTGCCATTCCAGTCCCATGTGCCTACGCAAATATTCTGGCCCTGCTCAAACCCACCCCTAACGGAAGTTTCTGTGGCAAGCCCGTGATCTAGAAGCAATGGCTCCCCTGCTGGTGTTTCAGGAAAAAAATAATTGTTGCGGGAGAGTTGGTCTGCATTTTCAGACAGTGGGCCACTGTGGAGGGTTGAAGAGTGGTCCTACAAAGTGTTCCTTTTGCTGTCTGAAACCATGCTGTCCTTGACTGTCACTGTGCCCTTAGCTAATTAGCTTGCTCTTGGCAGGTCAGCTGTTGTTTCTGCTATGCTAGAGCAATAAATCTTGGCTCACTTCTACTTTTTCTTACTAACTGGAATGAATAAGATGACATTGTCTCCATTAGAGGTCAACTTAAGTAAATCAAACAGTTTCTTCCAAGCAAAACCAGTGTTTTCAGAACAATTGTGCTACTGTTTCTTAATTACTTTATCATTTCAGAGAGAATGAGCAGAGGCTGAAATCCTGTTGCGTGCATAAGATCTGATTAGAGTAGTATTCTCAAGCTTCAAAATGTATTTTCTAGTTTTGGCGCCCTGAAGTTCAGCTGCCTCATGATTTTACATTTTGCTTCACAGCCATGAGAGCTGGAATTCTTTTTAGTGATAATTGAGATTGTCATCTAATCATGTACACTCTTGTGACATAAAAATCAAAATCTCAAAAACTGGTAATACTGAAACTTTCTCAATGGCTAAACACACCCAGCTTCAGCTGAAGCCAGTAAGAAATCTGAACGCTTCATATCTTTAAAATTCAGAAGTCACTTGAAAAATCCATAGTGGGGAATACACTTTATCTCGTAAATGACCAGCCTTTTGCCTTTCCCTTCAATCAAATCCAATGATTATATTTCTCTAGGGTGGTGAAATTCGATTTTTGAGTAGTGTCCCAGCACCAAGCTCATTACAGTTCATAAAGTAACACACTCTAATGAAGAAAGGATGGGAATGTGTAATAACTGTGGAATATTATGCAATTGCACTCACCTGCAGTCAAATGGAATTCAGAAATGTAAACGAACATAGGCCTTGTGCTTGCATTTGTTTTCTTCTGAAGCAAAGATACTGGCCTCTGCTGGAGCCCTGACAGCATTGCATGTGACAGGACTGATGTGAAATGGCATAGCCTGTGTCTTCCTGTAACCTTCTTGTAACTATCGCCTTCTAGGTAACACTCGGCTGCACTTTCTGGTCCTGGTGACAGGCTGTACGTCGGTGGGAAAAATCCTGGACGCTGAAGTGTACAAAATTACTGCAACAGATTTCTGTCCTCTCCAGGAGGAAACCAAGGAAGAGGAGCGCGTTACTGCCTTGAAGAAAATACTGAACTCTGGGATGTTCTATTTCTCCTGGCCTAATGCAGGCTCAAACTTTGACCTGACTGTGCGGGCTCAGAAGCAGGGTGATAACCACTATGAATCTGGCAACTCGTTCTTCTGGTTAGTACTGCATGTTATACCAAAGTCTTCTGTCATCCCTAGCTGGGTCTTATAGGTCAGATATTCTCAGAGAGAAATGAGCATATGCATTTCAGGTGCACCTCCTTTCATTTCACTGTCGTGTCATTTTACAGGGCATGTGGCCTTAGTGAATTATGGTAAACCTGGGTCAAACAAGTAACTTCTGTTTAATGAAAACTAATCCGATAGTGAAATGCAATTCCAGTAACTGGACATTTTGTGTTTTTAAGAAGGAAACACAAGATGTATTGCTCGCACTATAGAAACATGTCTCTGTATGTCATGAATAGCTTCCCCTGTGTTTTTTTTTAGTAATTTGCTTTAAAAGTTATCTAATAGAGACCTGCACTTGAACTGTTCATAAATCCCATCATCTGTGCTGAAGTATCTTTTATTTCTTAAAAGTGTATGTGTTTTGAGTCTGTAGTTTTAATGTTTCAATAATGTGTCCTAGTTTTTATGTTGAAAACATCAATATTAATATGTTTGTAGCTCACTGTAAATGTTTGTTGCATAGAAGGAAACTCCTGTGATACACTGCTCTGTACTACTTACTTTCTTGTGCTTATAAAGCAAAGAAGTAGTATTTCTTCTTGTGGTGAGTATTGGTTGACACACAAATGCTGGGGTTTGTCTTCCCTAGGTGGGTTCACCGTTGATGTGTAATTCAGTTTGTTTGCTTTACAAGTTCTGGCAGAATGCTTGAATTCCTGTACCCTCATTTTTTTTCTTTTTAAACAAAAAGATAGTCACACAGGAAGCATAGCTGTACTGGAAATAAAGGAGGGTTATATGATGTAGGTGGAAAATTACTGGCAGAGTTAAATGTGGGTGTGCTGCTAGAATATGTGATAAGTCTTGTGGCCCAAAGTAGGTGAATATTAAATAAGCAAAAAAGGTTATAATGGATGATAAATAAACATGAGAGAGCAGTTCATTCAGGCTAAATAATCTTTCTATCTGTGATGTGATTTTGACTGGTAAGATCTAGTGTTTTGAGTTTAACTCAGAAGTGAGAGATATAAAACTTGCTTTCAACTGTGCTAATTATGCATCCCTCTCAAAAAACTCTCCAAGCATGTCAAGTTAGACACATAGTACAAACGAGCTGTGTTCCAGTGATGAAACTCCTAAGGTGGCAATATCCCTTAATAAAAACCCAACATTTAAAGCAACTGTTTTTACCTGTGCGGTCTTCTTGGAAGATAAGTATTTGAACTTTTTTTCTTTGCTACTTCTGGCTAATCTAGAAATAGGCCTTGAAGAGGTTCCACTTTCTTTTATGTTGTAGAGCAGGGATGAATGGCGACAGTGTCATATTTAGGGCAGAAGGATGTTTCAAAGAAAATTTATCTTGATGCAATTATGTGATATGGGAGATTTCAGACCAAACAATAGATTCTTGAGAAAAGTAAACAATGGAATAAATAGTTACATGATGAAAAGTGCCAGGTGACCTTAGTTATAAGCAACACAAGCTGCCTGTTAAATGAATTGCAACAACAAAAAAATTCTGATGGAATTTATCAGAGTGAGGACTTCCTCTGTGAGTAGAGCTAGGAGGAGGAGGAGGTGGAAGAGATACCAAAAATTGTTTTAGAGCTGCTTTTTTTGTTACATATTTAGTTTAAAAGTGTGAGAATGACTTGCACCTCTTTCAGAGAAATGCTGTGCTCTAGAGGAACAATTCCTCAGATTGTCCAGATCTGCTGTTGAGCAATAAACAATCATAAAAGGGCTCTCGTCCATGACTAAAGGCACATTTTGAAAAATGAAATGAGGAAAACCATCATAATAGAAAAGACTAGCATCACTGTTAATCGGGCATGATAGGTTTCTTGGGCTGTTTATCATAAAACAAATTGAAGGTTAAAGCAGACATTCCTCTTAATTTTAGTAGCATGTTTTGCAATATCTCTATTGACTTATGGGTCTGGATTCTGCTTGGAAAAAATTTCCTGAAAATCCTGGTGCGTTTTAAAATGTGTCTTCATTCTGTAGTGTATGCTAAGGTCTGGACAGTACTGGTCAAAAAGTAATTAGCTTGACAGCACTGTAATTTATGAAAAAGATTACTAAATATAAATGTATTTCTGGAGCTGAAAGAGGTGACATTTGCATCTGAATTTATAAGATAGAGGTACAAGATATAAGGATAGCACTTTGACAGTAGCTGTGCTATTAAAATTTACCATGTTCTGTTCACTGTAATAGTTCACAAGGATTTCTTCCTGATATTTCCTGGTTTTGGATAAAGTAACGGTACCACAAAAAAGGGGTCACAAAACATTAATTGCTTAAATCAGTGATTGTTGTGGGATGGCACACATACCTGCCTGTCTTATTTTATTCAGTAATGTATCTGTATGCTGAACCTTTCAGGAACCAACTATTGCACGTGCCCTTCAAACACTGCCAGGTGAACTGCTCTGACTGGCTGCTGAAAGTGATCTGTGGTGTAGTGGACATTCGCACTGTTTATGCTTCCCACAAGAAGGCAAAAGCCTGCCTCATCTCTCGCATCAGCTGTGAGCGAGCTGGTGTCCGGTTTCACATTCGAGGGGTCAATGATGACGGACATGTGTCTAACTTTGTTGAGACAGAGCAGGTAAGCAGATGTATCCAATAGCTTTGAATAATTCAGTCCACTCAAGTTTAATTGGGGCAGAATTTCCAACAAGAATTAAAGGAGTTCAGCAAGTGTTTTTTCCAATAACATTTAATATATTATTGCATGACAGATGTATTTGTTGTTGCCCATTAAGCATTTCTTTGTGATCTGTCCTTTTTCTGTGTTTCTTAGTTTTCCATGCACACAATTTTCACTAATACTTTTGATTTTTTTCCTGAGTGTGAAAGTCTGGCCATTTGATCTTGTACTGAAATATAGACATGTTTTTTTAAACCATTCAGAGAGCTCTTTGTGTTAATTAATGAGAAATCAACATGTGTAACAGTAAGTTTCTCAATTGCATAAAACTTGCTTAGAATTATCAGTCATGAGGCCCATGTATTAAACAAAAGAGTGTTTTCAAATCTCTTCCGTAATAAATGTCACACTTTTATACATTCTACATACATCTTAAAGTATATTTTTTCTAAAATTTTTCAGGTTTCCCATGCTATGGAATGTTGGAGGAGAACTAGTTTGAAAGATTTTTCTATAAAGTAATGATCTCTACACTTCATTTCTTTCATTCATTTTAAGTGTCTCTGTTAGTCCATACCACCAGGTTTGTTTCACTACCTGTTGAAAGTCCCTTGCACTAGAGTGGCATAACGATGTCTACATTCATGTAAAAGAATTTGGTTAGGGATGCTGGGGGTGATTTTCAGCAAAGACTAGAGCTGAGATTTACTTTTGACTCTAAGGAAGTCACTTAGAATCCCATAAAATCTTATGATCGTAAATATCCGTGTTTCAAATTACTCCTGTCTGCTGTATTGGATTGAAGCCATCACTTCTTTGTACAGCAAGTTTTTCAGCTGTGAAGTGAGGGTGATTATTAACTTCCTGCCTCACAGGACTTTTGCAGACCAGTGAGAACAACATTTATAGAAGATAGATAGTGTATGCTTGTATGCTGTGCTATGGTGAAGACAAATGCTCAGCACTCAAATATATCATTCTAGTTAAGAGGAAGCTGCCCAGCAAAGGAGCTGTATGCGCTGGGAGTCAAATCATCTTTGGCAAGTGAAAAGAAATGGAGAAAAAACACCATCTTCTCAGAGTAAGGCAAATTCCAGCGCAACTCATTTTGGAAGAGACTTTGCTTTGCATTCCCCCTTGCTTTGTGGGGGATTCTCTCCAGTGAAAGGTGGTATGACAGTTTTTATATGTACATGGTGAAAAACTTATTTCCAGCTAACGCTGAGACAACATATATGGATGAAAGGCATTCAGCAGGTTCCCTTGATTGACACAGCCAAACACAGTAACAATCAGTTGGTTTTATTACACATGGTTTAGCTTACTACCTTGAAAATGAACAAAAAGCAATGGACCCTGAAGAATCTGAAATCATCTGTGCCAGCTGAAATGAGTGCTTTCTTATTCAAGTATAATCACCTTTTCCTTTTTGAATAGAAGTAGTAATCACTAGCAGTCAGAACCATCATACAGAAATGGATGTCTCTATAAGCAGAATAGATAAATGGCTGGTAGTAGTTTTCAATAAAGGACAAGGACCTGCTCCTGAAATTTGGTTGGTTTTAGAGTCTTCTGGGCACACCTACAAAACTGTGTGTAGCATAGACTGTTTTTATATGTGTGTGTGTCTATATATGTAGGTGCACATACAAGGCACGTAGATTGCTTAGGTGATGCCTATAGAGGGAGGCTGGTGGGACATCTCTGCATGACACAGTGAGTGTAGCACAGAGATACTTAAGGTAGTTGTGTCACTGTAGGACTGTGCCTGACCACTGAGAGTGGCAACCCCTCTCAAAATTGCCCATACTAGTATTTCCTCGTGGCGTTGTGTGAGTGTAGTGGCTCACACTCAGTGCTGTCCTTTCTGTTACCCCCCACATGAGACAGGCATGCCTTCAGGCGCTTGTTTGTCCAAAACCCACCAATGTTTGGGCACTTTCAAAATTTCCTCTAAGATGTTGCCTTGATGGTACAGCTTTAGCCTTTTCACCTGGTTCTGCCTAGGGACGCGTGTAGAGCTACCTTGTACTTGACAGTTCTGTGTTGCTCAGCAGAAGGCTTGGAGGAGTTGCAGATTGGTATTCCTCAGTCTGCTGGTGAGGTTTGATCCCCAAGACATGCTCTAAGCATGCACAGTGTTACAACTGGGACTTTCTGCCCAGTGGTCAGAGTTCTTACCGGGGGATGTGGGTGGCTTTTTGCTCATGTCCCTCCTTTTTCTGGTTTGACAGTATTTTCAGTAGGCTGGTCTGGCTGCTTTCCACTTAGTGTTCAGGCTTCCACAAATTCTGCTTGTTGGATGCCAAACTCTTCCCCTGCAGTGCTTGGGTCTCTAATGTCAGCCTCTGATTTCTCTGCTAATAATTCTCTTTTGTGCCTCTGCTCCAAAGCAACTGCAAGTCAAGGCCTGTAGCATCTACATCTTTCTAGAAAGTCTGTTGGTGCATTGAGAGATGCAGATAGGTCTGCTTACCAAAAAGTGGAATTTTCCCCTGGAACTTGGGAACAGAAGAAGGGACATACGCCATTTTAAGTAATAACTTGGTACAGTCTACTATTTTAGTGGAGTGCTTTCTCATGAGCATTAGTGCAAAGTACATTACTCTGGGTTTGAAGAATGTTCTCTCGCTGAAATGCAGAGGAAAGAAAATGTTCCAAAGGGTTGTCAGCTTTCTTTCAGATCAGTCTCACGTTTGCAGCACTGCACTTAACAGTTGTCTAATTGTGGGAAATACTTCTGCTATCCTTCTCACTAGTTGGGTCATAAGTACCTCATTCTATTTAATTATATTCCTGGAGTACATTATGTTGCAAATGATTAGCATGAAAAATAAGATGACCTTTGCATCCCAGCAGAAAACCTGAGGATTGGCTTCTGATGAGTGGCAGAACAGTACTTGGTTGCTAATGCTTCACTTAGCTGGGGTTGGGTCAGGCTCTTCACAGGAACTGATGTGCTTTGTTCCTGTTCAGCCAGGGGCTGCCGTGAAGTGGGAGGACTGAAGGCTTTTGAGTGTTTTGCAATTGGGTAAGCAAAAGCGCAAGAGTGAAATGGTTATAGGGTAAAAGGCTTGAGTAGGTTGAAAATTATAACAAGGGCTTGCAGTTTTAAAGGATTATGTGGTTTTGCCTGGTTTTTGTTTTTAAAGGAGAAAAGAAGGTTGCTGTTGCTAATGGTGATAAACACTAGTTTTACCAAGATGCGTATCCTAAGAAAGCAAAGTTGGGCTAACCACTGGGATGCCTAAGATCCAGTTCAAGCTGGCATCCACTTACCATTAGGAAGGAAGAGTCCTAGAATAAACTCTCTCCTGCTTTCATAGTAGACTACTGACTAATCGCCTATGAGGTAATATCTTGGCTGAATAACATTTTGTTTCTATTTGCTGCAGCCTGTACAGTATAATGGCATGCTGGCTGTGTGCTTTCACGGATAAATAGCACCCTAGGATTCTGAAAAGCCAGGACTTTCTCCCCCTTCATAGGAATTACTTGTAACATTTTTCTGTTTTTAGAAGAGGGAGAAACAATTAGTCTTATCTCCAGGCAGTTCTTTTATGCATAAATGGTATGCTTTTGTCTCCCACTGAGTTAGCCTTGTGGTATTTTAGCTCTGCAATGAGTCATTTTTTGTGGGCTCACTTAACTGCTGTGACTCACAGTGTTTGAGAAGAAGGGGGAAAAAGTTAAATATCTCGCTTCACTTTTGCTTTTCAAAAAAAAAAAAGCTACTAGTAGATCTTTCAGATATTTAATCATTTGGCTTGCATCTTTACAAAGAAAAAAGAAGAAAGAAAAAAATGGTAGGAAGCACTTAAAGAAAAACAAAATATGAAGGGAAGAGAAAAGAGAGCTTTTTTGAAATCCCTCTAATGTGTACTTCCAGATTTGCTGACAGTATTTTGTAGTGGGATGGTAGCCCTTCTACTTGCAGTGTTGCAGTTAATCCTCAAGTAGTTTTAAAATCAGACTCTGTTTCCCAGTGATAGCTTAAATGTTTCCCTTCACCCTTTCTTCCTGCCTTAGTAATCCCCTAAAGTTGAGACTGTATTGCATTCTTTTAATTCTTTTCTGCTAATAGCGTTGAGAAACAAGCATGCTTTCTTCATTTAGTTTGTGTGCCTGTCACTGTTTATGTTTCAGCTCCTCCCCCAGTTATCCTCCAAAGAGTCGTGCTAAACTCTCAATATCTTAGTATGTGACTTAAGGGGAACAACTCTAATTTACCAAAGATAAATTAATGGTTTCAGTCATTTTCCCCTTCATGGAGCTGTTCAATACAGAAAAGGGAAACGTTGACAAGGCATTAAAAGGAAATGCCGTGCATTTGGATTAACCTTCCCTTTCTTCCAATTTAAGAAAAAAATGTCAGGCATGGATTAAGAAAAATGATCCCTATTTCACAATAAGTCCTAGACCACGTTGGATAGCTCTCCAGGAGAGGAATGGATGCAATCATGTGGCTAATTTATTTTCTGGATCAAGTTTTAGTATGGCCCCAGGCGGGGCAAAGAGGATTATTTTGGCAAGTATATCCTTGGATCCCGTGGTCAGAGTTAAAGGGACTCATGGAGAGGTATGTTTAGGCCATCTGTTATCCATGCCCTTTGTGGGTTGTGTGGCAGAGCTGGGGATCCCATAACAAGCCATGTGATTATCCATTTCATCATGGACTGTGTCTCTGTGCCCCTTGAGTCTGTAATGCATTTTGCCATTTGAAGTTGTGACTGGGTAACTTTCCTTCTAATGAAGACGAGTGATGGAGATTAGTGAATAAATTATTCCAAGCGATGAATGGGAGGAGCACGCTGGGATTAGAACGCCAACTGGTGGATGTAGATGTTTGCTTCTTGCTCAGAAGCAGTACCAGTTTGCTTCTTGCTCAGAAGCTTACTAGCAGTACCTGTGCACGAAGATTGTGTTACCAGGAAGGGTCCTTGGATCATGGTGACAAGGTCTGGCCCTATGCAACAGAAGAGAAAGACTGAGAAACATCCTCTTGAACTGTCAGCACTATCACCCTTGGACCTGGAGTTGGAGAAAGAGACCACAAGAAGAGTCTAAGACAACAGAAGTTGAAAGAAAAACATGGCAATTTCTAACACCAGAGGTCAGAGGACAAGCAATCTATTATCAAGGCAAAGAGGTCCTCCACATGGATTAAGTATCCAGTTGCTGTAATGTTGTCTTTTGGGAAACTGCAGGAAACGTGTCTGAAAATCCATCCAGCTACCTGGATTGGATTGTTCTATGGGCCAGACTGTCTGAGATTAATGAAGTCGTCCTCAAGTGTTTTGAGGATTTGATAGGAATGAACATTCTCCCTAGGGGAAGTAGGCAACAACGTGCTGTCATTTTGGATATAAGACAAAAAATAAGACTCCACAATAATTTTATGAAGCCCAAAGACAGGGATTTAGCACTATGTATCAATCCTAAGGACAAAGTGGTGTCCAAAATGTTACTGGTTGTTGTTGAACTTTTAGAGAAAAACCTGTGTGATCTTCTTGGATGTTATTTCTTGTTGATGACTTAAGTAAAACAGAGGATAGGAAAATTCTAGAAATAAACTGCTGTTTATTTTTCTTTCAGTTTCTTGTCTTAAAGAACTGTTCATCTTTTGTGTAGTGCCTTAGAATAAGAGAAATGGATCTGCTGGAGGACAGGGTAATGAAGTCAAAACTAGAACGACAAAAAAATGAGACATATATGCGCTTGTAGAAAACATGCCATTGCGAACAAAAAATGATCAAGGCTTGGGAGAATATGAGAAAATAAATTCTGTACTTATCCATGCATAAATGCTGGAATTGCATAAGCAACAAAGTCGGAATCTTTTATTTATGAATGTAATTTTAAGCTGCATGTATTATCAGTGCTTAATTAAGATTTTAACAAATGGGGTTTCTTATAGTGTATATGGGTGTTAAGATTATGTCCATTCCTCAACTGGAAGGTCGTCTTAGTCTCAGTCTTTCAACCTGCTCGCTTAACAGGTCTGCTGGTAGGAAGGCTGTTGCTGCTATTATTGTGAAGTCAAGGGGCATACGTGGTAGGAGGTAGTGTTAAGATTGGAGATCATGTTCCTTGGAGTGGTGAATGAAGGATGGTGGGTATCGCTGAAATTCGGGGAAGATTTGCATGGTTGTAATGCTTCATGAAATGGTTACAGTCTGTTTAGGAAGGAATGACTGGCAGAAAAGGGTGTTATTCATCCCACTCATTAAAAAATAGTAGGTCTTTTTCCAATTCACTGGCAACTTGGAAGAAAATAATTTTGGATTCATCTGGGTCACGAGAATGAGGTGAGAGGATTGTGAAAGACCACAGATTTGCTCCAGAGAACAGAATGATGAGCCCTCTAAGTGAAAATGTGCTAATGTGGAGAATTTTCTTGTGAATGACTATATTGGAGAGGCTATGCTCCGAGTTCAAAAACCTCATCTGAATTTCTAAAAGCTACGTGGCAATGTGCATAAAAATGTCAGTTTCTTTAAAATTTCCTATCATCATAAGGGAGTACTGTATTAGACCTCAACCTGACAGAGGACCCCCCAGCCCATCACATCAGGGTGTGGGCATCCTGTTTAGATCACAGGAATGATTCCCAGATAGTTTGAATTCTTTTTGTTGTTGTTCAGTTCTCCAAATGGACAGCTTAATAGAGCAGAAAACAGTTAGAAGAGGTAATGGGTGAAAACCAGTGAACAGAAAATGTGAGTGACTGTAGTAACAAACATCTGTTCGCTCTTACGATGTTGAATCACTAGTAAGTGGAAATATAAGCATCTGTTAATGCAGAAAGGCAGAAATGTTTGGTCAGTATTTTTCTTCTGTATGTGGCTTAAAGAAGGCAGGTTATATATTCATGGTCTATAACTAATGAATTACTTTCCATTGAAACTGTAGCTCAGGAAGATGTCAAACTGCAGGTATTAAAATTAGAATTATTATTATTGTCTTTTAATCTGCAGCTGGGACTTCTAAAAGAGCTGGCCAAAGAGATACTTGAACTGTTGATTTTTCAGTTAGTTATGGAAACAGGGACGTTCCAGAAGATTGTAAAGAAAAATGATCCTCTGTAGCAAGATGTTTGAGTGGCCAAATTGTACTTCACATAAAGCTCTGTCTGTATTCGTCATCATTAAATGTTTCATTTCAGCTCATTCATTGCCAAGGTGATGATTGTTGTCAAATTTTGAAGTGAGCCAGTCCTGACTGGTTTTTGCGTAGATTCAGGACCTGATCCTCATTTAGTATGAGTCAGGATAATGCTGGGGCTGTCAGTGGAGCTACACAAATTTGCTTGGCCTTAGAATTAGATCCTCTGGGTCCATGACTGTGAGTGAAAAGATGATTCAGTGTTTAGAAGTCACTGACTCATGCTGGTACAACCTGTCTCAGGAAGGCTGTGATAAAGAGGAAGAAGGTGGGCCTGCTCACTCCTCCTGTAGGCCAGATCCCTGCAGGATGGACTCTTCTGAGCGCAGAAGTGCAAAGAAAAGGTGCACCAGTGTGTTGCCATGGTAATTAGCTCCTGCACTCAGGTACTGGCAATGTTTAGAAAACTTTACTGGGAGAGTATGTTTTAGAGCCACGTTACTCAGGCTGTGAGGCAGGCCTCGCAGGAAAGCTTCTCTGAGCAACCTCTTGCAGGGGGTTGCGCTAGGATGCAATGCAACAGAGAAGGGTTCTTAATTCATTGGTACGAGGCTAAAAACATCAAAACATAGTTTTGCACTGCACCCGGGGGCTAGCTGTCGTTTCTAACACTGGCGTTGTGTCCTTGGCACAGGCACTGAAATCGTTCATCTTAGTGAAATGGGGATAGTTGTAAGTGCTCTGCAAAAATATTGTAAAGATTAGTTAGATAAAACTGGTAACAGAGTATATAAATACCCACCTCTCTGGTGTAGCTATACTTCTTTTCACACAGGTAGCTCTACAAATTGTACATTGGTAGTGGTTATAAAGATAAAAGGTTAAGGTAAATGAAGGCACTTCCCCTGAGCCACCTAACCAGCAGCACATGTAGTGGTAAATCCAAAAGCACAAACCATATTAAAGGGGTAGAGTAACCCATTTTCATGTTCTTTTCTATTTTGGGAGCTACTAGCCAGCTGGCAGCAGTTGTGCTAAATGATATGATGCGGTTAGAGAAGCAGCTACCTGGATGACCTGGATACCATTCCTCTGCAGGGCTGCAGAAGACTCATTGTCATGCATGAGATAACGGAGATGCGTATCGTGTATCATGTATCCCCTGTGGAAAACAGCCAGGATTCCACTGCTAAGTATAGGCTACGGGAGTGAGCCGGGCTTTGCACAGTTGCTCTGTGGTCATACTGAATCTGAAGATAGTACCTTTTGTGCTAAGTTAACATATAATGTAACGCTTTGCTTGGGGGCTCGTGGAGGGGGAAGGCAAAGGGGGAAATCAGTCTTTGTACTTTGCATAGATTTGACTCAAAATCAGCTTGTTGGCAGTGATCATAAGAACGAATACTTAGAGAGAGTTTGAGGTCTGGTTAGGGAAGGAAATGGGGAGTTTGGAGCCTCTCGCTATAAGCCTCCTGGAAAAGAAGTAGATCACATGCTGTGCACTGTATCGCAGAATGGGAGTGGCGAAGCTGCTGGTTTCACCGAGATTTATTTGGACACTCCGACAAGGCACAACACGCAATGAAATAAGAAATAGTAAATAAAGCAAGAGATAAGCTTATCCCACACCTGACATTACCCATCATCGGTCACAAGGAGCGATGACATTTTGCACAGTTAAATTTTGTTAGCGAGACAGAGGGAGAGTGTATGGCTGGTCTTCGTGAGTGTCTCCACCAGTAGGACAAATCCGTCTTCGTTGTGGGTGAAAGATTCCTCTCTTCTTGACAGCGGTGATGTTTTAAATTTTCTCATATTTCTGGTGAGTAGTGAATTGAATGTTCTGTGATAACATGAAAGCAAATACGTTGTGCCTTGTTCCACTGCCTGTGAGACTATGGAAAAGTGGCTGAGCAGTAAGTGGATACAGTGAGATACATGGTTTACTTTTTTTACCCTTTGAGTTCAGTGTCTTAAGCTGTCACCTAATGAAGGGGTCACAGACTGGTAGAGCTAACGGCAGAACTTCCCTTTATTTTGTTTTTGCAGACCATTTACTTGGATGATGACATCTCTTCCTTTGTGCAGATCAGAGGTTCTGTTCCACTGTTTTGGGAGCAACCGGGGCTTCAGGTAAACAAATAATCAAAAAGCCTACCTTACTTATCTCTCTTGCTATTTATAATTTAGAAGTTACATAAAATTTAATTGTTTTTTTTAAATGAGCTGCAAAGCTCATTCCATGAAAATGCTGAGCTCTTTCATTTTAGGTTTACTTTGTAGGAAATTTTGCATGTTTAGATAAACAGAACAAAACCAGGCAGATGGCTATAGTTGAGTTTAACATTTTCAAGTGTTTGTGTGCCTTTACAGGAAACTGTTTGTAAGGAACTGTGTCCTAATATCTGAATCTGAAGTTTACAGCAATATCTTTATAACATTTTCAGTTTGATTTGGAACAACCTTTCCTTCTGAAATGCCCAGTTGGCTTGATGATATTGACCTCCACAATAAAATTGGAGTATCTAGGGATACCAGGAGCTATATAAGGAGCACATTACTTTGAAACAAAGTGTAATGTCTGGATGGTGTTTACTAGATTTCAGTCAAAAGGGTGATGATGATCTAATCTGATCTTCTGCGAGGCAGAGATGTAGGGTTCCATCAGGAGATTATTGCATCAAGCCTAGCAGGTTACATATGGTCTGTGACTTAAGGTTTATATACTGTTACAAGCTCAAACAAGAATCGTCCTAGCACACTTTGCATTCTCTTAACAGAGGGATAAGCAACTGGAATGAGTATGGACATATATGCATATGTTAGTAGGGAGAATACTTTATATAACTTATTTTTTAGATACTTTAGAGGGTATTTGATACTTTTTAATCATTAAATCTAGCACCTAGATACCATTCAGAACTACTGGATTTAACGCAAAAGGAAGATGACTAAAAGATCTGTGTTCTCTCTGTTAGCACCATCCAGTGCAATACTTGCTTCTTTTTATAAAGCAGGTCTGCCTGTATGGTTGTGCACACATCCTGCCCATGGCATAGCTGTATCCAGCACTGTAGTTCTGTATGTTATGAAGCCATAGAGCTTTTCCCCCAGTATTTTTGGCTAGTGGGTAGCATCTCTAGATAAAACAAAATTCTCAACTTTTTAGTAGGGACACAGTCTGCTTTTTTGCTTAATCTGGATTAGATTATGCAGCTTTCATTTATGTGGGTGAATCCTCATAACTCTTATTCCTTGGATGTTAGTGTGCTGGCACCAGTGTTAAAGAATTGCAACCAACCTCATGGAAAACAAAGGAAGATGATGAAGTACAGGAAACAACTCATGATCCTATAACCTATAAATAATTAACAGTGTAGTTTTTGGAGAGGAATGAAGCCCTCTGCATACTGTAATAACAGTAGCTAGCATTCAAAAGGAGCTTGAGGCTACTGTTGTTAACATCTGTATTAAAAGTATTGATGGCACAGGATTTCATCCTTCATGTTTTCAAAGGACTGTTCTGATGCTTTTTAGTTTTTGTAAATAATGAAAGAACTCTGGACTCGCAACCCATGGAACTGGCAGCCTTTTCTGCCAAGGGAAGGGCAGGGAGAATGCTGGGCATGCAGCATACTCATGTGAGGCAGTGTGGGATATTTGCTAGAGGAAGCTGGTGAAGGGATGCGATTTGGCCATGAAAAGATGTGTAGGCATCCCTTTGCATAATGATAATTGTGTTTTCACTTGTAATTGTAAATGTTGCTGTCTAATAAAAGCTGTGGCTTTTGTATTAAGGGTATTATGTCTGTGGGTGTGTGGAGTCTGTTGGAGGTGTATGGTGCTGTTAAAGAGATGTTTGTCTCTGAAGGAAAAAGGGAGACATCTAGTGATTTAGGACTCTAGCAATTTAAGAAGTTATTTCTCTCTTTTCTTTCCAATATTTTAATTTAGGTGGGTTCTTATCATCTAAGGCTTAACAGAGGTCTGGAAGCTAATGCTCCTGCCTTTGACAGGTAAGCTTCATTCTGCTTTGGCAATAACACAGCAGCCTGGCATTTAACCAAGATTCCACAACTTTGTGCCTTCCTAGTAAATCCTGGGAGATGTGAAACATCTTTCAGGTGATGTAGCCGGTCCCCAAGGTGTTGTGGATTATTAAGTGCATTTTCCTTTCTGTTTTCAATGGTCATTGAATTAATTTGGTCTCCTGGCTTGTTTCTGTAAAAGCTAAGAAATACTGAGTAGTATGTAATAGGAAAGTCTGCGTGACCCTTTGTGAGCCAACAAATGTGAATTTACGCTTCAGGTACACAGTACGTGTGTTCTTTACCAGTGCAACCCAGGTAATTAAAAAGTCCAATCTGGATTTGTTTTTCTCCTCATTGTTTTACCGCTATACAGAAACAACAGTGTGTTATTCTATGATCAGTGTTGTATGATGCTGTCAGGCTGATGCTTTTCTACTTTACCCAAAGACTGGCTTGTAAACCTTTTTAAACCATTATACTCTGCTTGTGAGCTGGAAACTGTAAAAAAAGCCATACGTTAGCTTGATTCCTTTGAATGTCTGCCTATGAAGTGCTATCCTTTAAGGGCAAACTTCCATGGACATCAGTGGGAACATTGCCTGAAAAGGACATGAAAGATTTGGCCTGTGGGAAATTTTCAACTTGTAAGTGCCAGGCCATGTGATTAATTTCTGATTCTGATTTCTGATTCTAATTAATTGATTTGGTTTTGGCAAGTCAGAATTCATGTTGATTTTGGGTAAGGCCTCTTAATTCCTTGATTTCATTTACTACAACTGTTAGCAAACATGACATTAGTGACTGTTAATAGTTTGGCAGCACTGAAGACCCCAAACAGGTATTAGAATCTAAAGGGACCATGCACCATAGCAGTCCCTGCTCTGGAGGGCCTTAGCCTATATTCTTCAAGGTTTTTAAGGCTCTTAAATCCCACTGAATTCAAATGCCTTTGAGACTTGTAATCTTGTGGTCATCTGGTTCCATGATAACTTGCCCTGCCAGTGTCCCTGAAGCTCCATCTAGAGGTTTGCATTCCACAGCAGAGACAATTTGTGTAAGAAGAAATCAATAACTTATTCAGCATCCTCTTGTGCTGCCCAAGAAATTGAGAATACTTTAGCAAGGAACAACTTCGTAACACCATTTAGCTCAGAGAACCTTTTCTTTCTGACCCTGCTGCAACTGGTGAATAGCTTTCTTGTAAGAAACATGAATATGAGGATCAACTTGCACTATTCCTTCTTTCCCTTGTGCACAGTAAAGCCTTTAGGTTAGATGAAGTTAGGGATCTCTGTGCTTACAGATCTGCAAAAGACAGTCCTTTGAAAATGGGCAAGGAATAAGCAACTGCTTATGTGGAAAGGGACACTGGAACTTAACAACTTGCTACAGCTTTTCTGAGAGTGTTAGAGTGGATTTAGCCTGTTACATTTTCCCATCTGATAGGTTAATGTGTTGAGAAGGCACTGTGAGAAGTGAATGGTGATCTTATTAGTGGATTTTTTTCCACCCCTCTCCCTGAGAAATCCTTGGGAAGCTCTGCTTATAGTATTCAACCAGGTGACCTGAGCTTCAGCAGTTTTGTTGGAGGGAAGTAACATTGGCAGAGAAATAGAATCTTGATGCTGGGATCAGAGGGGTGCAAATGTATGGGAAGAGTTGGTGGACAGAGAACTAGTTGCAGAATCAGGAATATAAATAGCACCAGAAAATATATTTAGCCATGTTTCTTGAAGGCCATGCTGATAACTTTTTCTTTCTTTTCTCCACTTCCATGGGTTTCTGTGTGGCTTATTTCTGGTTATAGGATTTAAAGGTGCATGCCAGAAGATGTGTGCTTGCTGTTTTTCTGACACTTTGCTGTTGCATGTTGCTTTGCAGGGTGTAATAGCTTTTCATTTGTGTAAGTGTTTATTTTGTTTTTCTTGTCTGTTTCTATCCAGCTTCCTCTTAAGTACTACTACAGTGTTGTTAATACATGATGGAAGATGGCTTTAAGATCTAGTTGTTTCTTGATGAGCCAGCACAGCTCCTGTAGCACACACATGCCAACTTGAAAAAAAAAATGAGGGAGAATGGGTGCCTCTGCATCTGGCTAAAAGCTCTCGACTTGAGAGTCCCTAAACATCAGGCTTTGAGAGATTGGGGATATATGCCAAAGAAAATACCACTTTGTACTTGTCCTATTTTGTGTTTTTCCTGAAGAATCTAGGCTAGGCCACTTGGCTAAAAGGCCCTTTGGTTTTATCCAGTGCAGCAGTTCTTATGATTACTAACCTTACTGCTTAATTTAATTAAGTTGAGAGTGAATGTCTCGATGAGACTTGAGAGTGAATATCTCAATGAACTCAGAGATGTTTCAACCCTATTGCCTATGACATGTGTTTGTGCCTCTCTGGGCTTGGCGCTGGAGTCCTAGGTCCCATTGCTGCTGCTGCCTCTTTGTAGGCTCAGCCCTGCAAGATGCTGGGCAATTGCTGTTGAAGTGTGAGATGTTTTCCTCTCTTGTTATCTTTCCTATGTAGTTCCCAGGCTGACAGACAAGAGGTGGGAGCATACAAAGGGCAATATCAAAGCTAACAGTGACGTAAAAGATTTGGGGCCTGTTTCCTAACATGCTTCTGTCTTCAATTTCAGTACAACATACTGTGTCCATTAATTGCATACTTTCACCATTTGTATTTTAATAATTGATTACAAGGAAACTGAGGAAGATGTCTGTAGCTTCTGTGGCTGAAACTTTCTGCTGGATTGAACAACCAGTGATCTCTAATTCTATATCTTGAAAAAGGTAGTAGGTAACATAACACGGTTTTATTTAGTAACTGTCATGGTTACTTTTGGTGTAGGCATATGATGCTTCTGAAAGAGCAGTATGGAAAGCAAGTGATCGTTAACCTGTTGGGAAGCAGAGGAGGGGAGGAGGTGCTCAACAGAGCTTTTAAGGTAAAAGCAATTATTTTTTTATTTTTTTTTTTTTTTAAACTGTTGATTTCCGTGGAGCCTCCACGTTCTTCTGTTTCCCTTCTGGCCAAGTAGGAGATGAGTAGCATATCTATTGAAATGATGTTATCTCTTTACTAGATGTTGCATACTGAGAGAATGGTGCTTCATAGTCTCATGGCTTAATTTCCAGCACTGCCTTCCTGCTTATTTCTTCATGCATTTATGCACGTTCTCTTTACCAGACATTTAAAACAATTGCTCTAATTGTCCTAAGAGGAGGATTCATTTACAAAAATGAATCGTGGTCAGCTTTGTCATAGTATGTAGTCACCTGTGCAGTCAGTACTTCATGGGACTGCCAGAACTGCTTGAGGGGCAGGCCATGACCCTGGCTCACTGAGTGTAAGCAAGCTGTCTTGCTTCTTGCTCTGATCTTAATGGGAAATAGGTATCTTGCACTGATTGTGATGGGAATTGGCTGCCTGAGCACCAGATGAACATCTGGTGTATGAAGAGAGAGGTTTTCCTGGCACCTAAATGTCCCTAGGCACAACTAATACCTGAAAGCATCTGGGTTGTGCTTTCAGGATGTCAGGCATTTTAGAATTAAAGCTGTGCTGCATTCTAGTGCAGTATTCTGATGGCCAGATTTTTAAAACTGATGTGTACCTGATACCACAGACTGGCATTGAGTGGGATTTGCAGCAGTGCATAGCTGCCTGAATCTGGCTGGAAGTTAATGGAAGTCTGCCTCCTAAGTGCCTGTTGCTTTAGAAATCTCACGTAGATACCTTGGAGTTTATCTTCCTAAAAATAATACGAAGAGTGGTTTAAGTACACACCTGTAGTAAGTGTTATGTATTTATTATTGGTAAAGAATGATACAACAGTTCTGAGTTCAAATGTTTAGTGTGTGAAACTAAGCAAAATGAAAATTGTGGTTAAATAATAGTTCCTGATTTGTTTCTCTCTATGTTGGAATAATGTACTCAAGACAAAGAGTGTCTCTGAGGTTTTTGGCAGTTTTCCTGTGTGACCATTTCCTCTTCCTCCAAAAGAGCTGGGGAGGACTATCAGCTTTCACAGTGGAAAGTGACAAAGTAAAAGTCTCCCCGTATACAGAATATGGACAAAGAAAGTGGTTATGACTAAAGCTTGCAAGGCAATGAGGAAAGTACAGAAGTGAAGTCTGGTCCTAGCTTCTGTTCTCAACTTCTTCCTGAATTTCTGCATTACACAGATAAGCCTCTAAAATCTCTCGATTTCCTTATCTTTAAAAAAAAAATATCTTTTTGTGGTTTATTTTGCAAAAAACATTGAAATTTACGGGTAAGATGGTCACTTGAAAAATGCTCAAATAACTTTTATGAGGATACAAATCTGACTTTTCTTGGTAATTTAATACTGATATTTTATCAAACACTCACATTCTTGAAGACAGTGTTCTGGACAGTATCATACAAACAGAGATTAAGTCAGAAACGGCATCTCTAGAATAAAGACCTTGTATTCATTCATTTTAAATAAAGATCTGATTAAATTGTTAAACTTTATTGATGTTTAAAAATAAATAAATTATGAAAGCACTCTGTGAGCTGGAAGAGTTTAGACTGACAGCACTGGAAACTGAAGTTTTGAATGCCATTCAAAACAACTACCTCTTGATCTTTTCTTTGCCTTTTTGTTTTAATAATAGATGTTTGGAAAGAATATATAGTTAGTTTTTACTTTGATTTTAAAGGGCTTGAATTAAAAATAAAGTAATTTGTAGCAGAATGATTAGGAATGAAAACTTTTCTCCTTTTTTGTCATTAGTTTGTTTCTTTGTTTCTACATCTTCCTTTGCTCGTATTCCTTTCTCTTCTCCCAGCTCTTGCTGCAGTCTCTGTAATTCTTATCAGAGTTAGTTCAAAATATTCTTGTAATAACTGCTGCTGGGTTCCTTTGGTCAGAATGTCACTGCTACCATTTGTTTATGCAACAGGAACAACTGAAGAATTGTAAATGGCCAACTTAACATCAGCTGTTCCTAGACCAAAAATCGTTACTGTTCCTAGTAATGCTGTTCCTCATAAGCATCCCCTGTAACAGATGTAATTATGCTTACAGTAAAAGCAGTGCTGCAGTGTAGAGTTACGAATGCTCTGTCAATGATTTACACGGAGGCAGTGAGTAAATGTCATCCTCAAGTGCATTACTACTGCCAGCAGCTGTAAAGGCAAGTCGAGGTGTCAACAACAGAGAAGCGGATACCAAGTCTTTTGGCTTTTGTAACAGTGTAATGAAATATATTTTCTCTCCAAACACCATGCAATGCCTTTAAATTTGTTTCTGTGGGGAAGGCTTAATGGCTTACTTGATACAATTATACTGGTGAAACTGCTGTGCATACGCTTTTAATGTAATATCAGAATTGTTTTGCTCAGTTTGTATCACAATCTAAGTGGAGAAAAGCATCCGTCTCTTGGGATGAGAATGTGCAGGAGGGAAGGGAATAGGCAAAGGCTTGCATAGTTAGTGTTAATATAACTGTTCACTCTGGGTTTGTTGTGGAGAGCAGGATGTATTATTGTCGTATCTGTTACAGATACCTTAATGAAATTTGTGGCGATTACAGAAATGCATGTGAGGTCATGGAAATTGGAGATGAAATAATTAAGCTCTTTGTGCCTCTTCTTTCACTTTTGTGGTTTACCACAAACATTTTATAGTATATTTCCTGGGACATAATTTCTTTCTTACTTCTTCCCCAGGCAACCCCTACCTAAATTTAGGGCCATGTTTTCCCATGTCTTGGCGTGTCAGGAATGGTTAAAAAATATACCCGTGCACTGTTATGCTCTTCTACCTGAAGCAGCTCTGGATACCCTTCCCATCAGGGTTCTGGTCCTGAGCTGGCCCAGAGGTCCTGGTCCCCTCACCTGCAGAGGGAGCAGCCCACTGCTGCAGGGCTGCCACTCGCCAAAGCGCAGACAGCAGCAATTTTAAGGTATACTTAGCAGTTACAGTTTGAGTTCCCCTGCAGAAAAATCGAGGTCTAACAACCCAATGTACTTTTGGAAAGAAAACAATGAGTGAACTTCTGTTCCTTTTTTCATGTCTGGGCTTTCAAAATTCTCTGTGAAGTTCTCAGTATTAAAACCGTGATAAACAGTCAAAGTCTAGTAATGACAAATGCACGCTGGTATCAATCCTTACACTGTGGCTTAAGCAGGATTTGGTTTCTTTCTTTCTCTAAACAGAAACTGCTATGGGCCTCTTCCCATGCAGAAGACACTCCCATGATAAACTTTGACTACCACCAATTAGCAAAAGGTGGGAAAACTGAGAAACTGGAAAATTTGCTGGGGCCTCAGCTGAAGTTGCACTGGGAGGAATTTGGAGTCTTCGCAAAGGGCGAGAATGTAAGTCCACGGTGAGTGTCCCTGTCCCAGCGTAGCCAGGCACTACCTGTCCTGGCCTTCCAAGGTTTCTTGCTGTATTTGGACCATAAGTGTAAATGATCATCTTGAAATACAATTTTGAGACAAAGTGTAGTCTTGGTGCTAAATAGATTATTTGGCTTAACTGCATCTCCATTGTTTAGAATCTGCAAAAATGCCAGTGCGGGGATTTGCTAATACAGTGTTGCAGATGTAGTCAAGTAATTAGATATGTTAATAGAATACATTGTGCACAGTGTGCTTGCACTGTCAAGATGTGGGTGGGTATATTCAGGCTGAACATTTGATGATCTTATTCAATCAACTCATGATTAGAAGCTATTTTAAAATACACCTTTTTTTCCTCCCTCCTCTTGTGTTTGATTACTAAAGTCTGCAGACAGGTACTTTTCGAATGAATTGTTTGGACTGCCTGGATCGCACTAATAGTGTACAGTCCTTCATTGCACTGGAGGTGAGTATGTCAGAGGACCTTTCGTGGGTGTCTGTACTGCATACATTGTCTGTTGCACGGGAAATCCAGGAAAGAGGGCATAAGCCTCAGTTATACAAATCTGTCTTGCCAGCTCTATGATACACAATGGTGGTGGCTGGATAAACTGAAGATAAAAAGCAAAACCACATTCAACAACAGTGGTGGTGGTGTTTTTTCTCTTTCTGCACCTAATCCAGATCCTGCTCACTCAATTAGAGAGCCTTGGGTTGAACTCTAAATCTATAATTGAGCGCTTCGTGGAATCCTACAAAGTGATGTGGACTCTCAATGGTCATAATCTGAGCAGAGTATTTACTGGCAGTCGTGCCCTTGAGGGGAAGCACAAGGTAAAGAAAAATGGCAAAACTGTTTATTCACAAATAAAGAAAGATGTCCAATTTACTCTTCAGTGTCACTTGCACTGATGATTCCTGTCTGATGTAGGTTGGGAAGCTCAAGGATGGTGCCCGCTCTGTCTCTCGCACCATTCAGTCAAATTTCTTCGATGCAGTAAAGCAGGAAGCCATCGAGTTGCTGCTCATGGGTGACTTTTTCAGTGAGGAATATGCAGACAAGGGCAAGATGCTCATGGACCACACTGCACTGCTGGGTGAGGCCAGCATAAATCCTTCACTCTTCCTTTGTGTCTGTTTTTAGCTGTCAGATATAAGCAATTGCACCCTTTTAAAAAAATCAATAAATAAGCTACTTTTGCACAAATCTATTGTTTAAAACATTGCTTTCAAGTGACCATAGCACAACTCTTTGTGTTTTAATTCCACTGTGCTTATTTCTCATGTTTTGTTTTGGACTTCTGAGAATGTTTGTCTGCTCTTTGATGATAATCTCCTCTGACAGTTTAGAGGAGTTGGACCAGAGCGAAAGATTTTAGGGCTATATTCCCAGTCTGGTCCTGTCTGAGTTTGTTTTGAGGAGGTCTCTTGAGCTTAGATTTTTTTATCTCCATATTTTTGACACAGCAGTTAAAAGCAGCTTGCACATGCTTTTAGCCATTTGGATCTTTAAAGGCATATTATGTTGTCATGTCAGTTAATTCCCTGTTTTACTCCAGGGCACTGGTAGTCTGCAACATAGACACATTTGTTTGCACCCATCTAGAGTAAAGCAATTTACCTCTCTCTGAGAAGGTACTTGTGTGCAAAATACAGGATAATTGCACCCACAAGCAGTATTAGGTGGTCAGTTTGCTCCAGAGAACTACTGGATTTTAATAGGGTCGACGTGAACCTTTCAGGGCCACTTCAATCCTGGGGCTGTTTCCTGATTTGGACCACAAGGAAAATATAGATAGCTTCTCTATGCCTGACTGCCAATGCAAATCAGGTAGTTACAGATTAAGGTTACCTCAGTTGCTCACACAAAAGGAGCACACTGCTAATCTTCTATACTCATCAAAAATAAGTGAATATAGCAGTTTCCTGTGAGGAGTTCTGACCAGGCTAGAGAGCCATCACAGTGCTAGTTTTGGACTGATGTGAGACTCTGTGCTGCTCTCTGCCTTTCCCTCCACACTCTAAACTTCTTAGGGCTTCAGTTTGAGTCATAACTTGTGACATGCTTGGTCACTCTAGGCTAAACTGAAAAGATTAAGGGAGAAAAAAGAATTTGCTTATTACTTGAAGAAGTGAAGGAAAACGTATGCTGAAAGTGAGCGATTTCACAAGCTTTCCAAGGGTGCCTGCTTTCTGGAAGAGAAATTGTTTACGTCAACCCCAGTTATCTTGTAGTTATTGCCACTGACATTGGAATTATTCTTTAGCTTTTGTGTTGTTGCTGTTAGGGTAATGTCATTATTTCAGTGACTGTTGCTGCTGTCTGTATCCTTCTCTCCTTTTACTGCACATTCTTCTTTTACGCACTCTCTTTCTTCTCTCTTCCGTCAGTAACTCCAAGTATTTTGAAGGCCATGTCAGAACGTCAGTTTGAATTCACAAGCTTCAAGCGTGTTCGTGTTGCCACGGGAACCTGGAACGTGAATGGGGGGAAGCAATTTCGAAGCAACATCCTTGGTACCAGCGAGCTGACAGACTGGCTGCTGGATTCTCCCAAGCTGTCTGGAGTTTCTGAATTTCAGGGTAAGGCTTCACAGTCAAAACATGTAAACAATATTTGCTGGCATTTCTACAGGCAGTGAGTTGGGACACAAGATTTGACCAGCTGTTTCTTTCAAAGGCAGTGGAGGGCATTTTCTGTCAGTTCTTAGGGCTGTATTCAGCTCCATGTAGACTTACTCTGCCTCCCTGCTGCAGTGGAATGGTATGTGAAGGGCTCCCAGCAGTCAGAGCAACTCCTGAGTCTATACCATGTGACTGTTTTGAACCTTCAGCAGGTCAAAATTCAGAAGTCTCTTTCACGCCATCATGGGGTGTATCTGCCTATTCTGCATCCCATATTTCATTTTCTTCTTCCATATCTGTGTTCTCTGTTCTTCATTGTGAGCAGAAGTTACATGCTTAGGTGCCTCCAGAATGTCTCCTTGGTCTTTATCTGAAGCTAAACATATGTGTACAGTCTGGACTCTGAGATTGTCTGGAAATGTTACTATCAAAGCCTTCAGAAAAAAATATTTATTTCATTGAAGGCAATTTCCTTTTTTTCAGCAGTATGGAAAGCTCTTGTGCTTGTGGCTTGCTTAAATTGGCTGTTGAATTTCTTATTTACAAGGCAAAGTCAGGTATTGTAATAGATTTCCAAATTTTATTAAGGAAAATGAAAAGTCAATGTTCTGTCATTTAAAAATTGAGTGGTTGTAAACTATGGCAAAACCTGTGCTTTTGTTGTTACAGTGGAATGTTTAGCTTCCTGCAGGCATCACAGGGATAGTCCTGTGCCTAACCTTGAAGCTCAGGAATTCATTCCTCAAATCCTTGGCTGCTTATACAAGTTGTCTTGTTTGAACCCTTAGTGCTTGAGCGCGTGGATATATGATTAGGTGCAGACCACTGTACTCTGAGCAGCTTAGGTGGGTGATTGGTCCAGTCTGTTTCAGAAACAGTTCAGATGTGTTAGCACATGACTATGCCCATGATATTAATATTTGTTGAGAGCCTGTCATGTGCTAGCCTTGCCAGGCCTTCCCCTGAGAGAATCAGAGGAGCAGGACTACATGCTACAGGCAACTGTAACATGATAAGCAGCTTCTGGAAGAGAGCTGAGTTACATGAATGGGCAGAGCTAGGGTACAACCATGCAGATGTCTGTTCGTGGTAATGTCAGTGCAGTACCTACACAAATAAGTAAGTGTCGAAAGACAAATATCCAAAATTATTAATGGGAAATACACATGCGATAGTGCCTGTCATGTTAAGCCAGTAAAGGAGGCTAGCTGTCATGTGCTGTTTTCACCCTTGTGCCTACAGAGAGTTGCTGCATATTTTACTTTTCTGTTCTTATTTTCTGAGGCAGATCTGATTTAGGTTCCTATGGTTGTCTGCTATTTAGGTCCTCATGTGGAATTAAGTTACTGTTACCTTGGCCGTATGACAGGTTTTTTAAAAAAATAAAATCCCTTTAGGCAATGGACAGACCTGATGGGTCAATAGATATGCCTCACACAATTACATGAGAGCATTTGATCTTCGGTGTTTTACCAGGGTAATATCCATAGGCCTGGGCCAGGGAAGGGAGAGTCATGGTGCTCTAACCTTAAGTGCAGGTGATCTCAGAAGGACTCGGACGAAAGAAGATAAGAAGAAACCTTAAAGGCTTCCCTAAACTAGTAGATAAATTTACTGAAGGCATTGAGGTGGAAGTGAAATACCGGTGTGTGGACAGTAAGTTCAGTTACATGGGAATCAGTGTTGGAAAGGAAAAGTGTGTTTGGTAAAATGAGAAGTGGGTGAAAGATGGTGGGTAGTGAGATTTCGTAGCTTTAGTGATGAGTGGGGTGCAGGAGAGAGAACATTGAATATTTTCTCATCTTAACATTGCTACAATATAGTGCTCTATTCTGAACTGCTTCCTGCAAGAGAGCTGGAGACCAACTGGTGGGAGAAAAGCAGGAAAAAAATTCAGAGGAACTGCAGGGGTTGTTTTGTGAGATTAGATTAAAGGAGATATGAATATGTATAGCTTGGCAGGGGGCACACAAGATAGAACGACAGAAATGATCTCTGACAGAAATTAGAAAACAAGTTGTTAGTAGAAACAACAAAATAGTAACTCTTGTATGACTTTTCCCTCTTGCCAACAGATGATGAGAACTGCCCTCCTGACATATTTGCAGTGGGATTTGAAGAGATGGTTGAATTAAGTGCAGGGAATATTGTGAATGCCAGGTAGGTAAAAAAAAAAAAAACACCACAAAATAACAAAAAAACACAACCCACAACTCAAAACAGAAAAACCCCAACCCCAAAAGCGCACCCTCTCCCCTAAAGGAACCAGCCAAACAAAAGCCTCCAGAGTTGTTCTTTTTTATGGGCAGACATATAGAATACTTCTTTCCGAGTCTGTTGCTTGTAATCATAGCTGGGAATATGTTTGCCATTAACAAATGGCACTGTGATGGTGTTGAAACTGTTGTTTCTCTGTGAACTTCTGTACAGCAGAATACACTGTGTTTTCTAAGTCTCTTAAGTCTTTATGTTGGCAGAGTAGAATTCTGATGGTTGATATCGATTTAACACTTAAATCCTCTCTGATGTTGGAAAAAAATGTGCTCAGTGACTTACAAACATAATTGTCATTCATGTGGGAATTCTAAAATGAACGCAATGTCCTGTGGCTAATTGTATTTGTGAAAATTATGGCTAGAGAAGGAGTTAAAGGCAAAGCTTGAGCTTGGCATGTCAGCATGTACAGTAGGCCGTGGTGTATACCAATCCTTTTGAATCTGAATCGAGGTGGAACCCTGAAGGTAATGTTTCCAATACTGATTCATCAGGCTGACCAGTTAGTTGTCTGTTTCGGGAATGACGAGTTACAGCAGTGTGTAGCATGGCTGCGGGCTGGTGGTATATCTGTATGTATCAGTTGACTTTTGAGATAAGAAAAAGCTAGGTCTGCAGAAGCAAAGGTATATGCACCCACCCACAAACCTTCAGCTAAGAACAGCCAACAGCTGTGAGTAGCCAGTCATCTCCCAGTCAGAGAAGATCCAGAGATCTTCTCTTCACTGTGAACACAAGTTGTAAGACTGATGTGGATTTTTGTTCTTATGGTTATGATTACTACAATCAGCTTCCAGTTATCCCCAGTGAATGGGGGTATCGAACATCATGTGAGCACGGATTTTTCTAAGCACAGTAGACAAAATCCTGCTCGCTTCCAGAAGTAGGATTTGTGCGCTGTGCTTGGGTCCATTGACCCTGCCAACTCTGGGCTGGCTCACAAGGAGGTATTATCTGTCTCTGCCATGCATGCTACAGCACTTCAGTGCTGCAGCCTAATGGGATGTCTGTAAACCTAAGGCACAGTTAATATGCTCATTTTATCGACTGTATGTGGTTTGTTTTGATTCCATTAAATGATTTTATGTTTGTTCCAGTACGACGAATAGAAAAATGTGGGGAGAGCAGCTTCAAAAAGCTATTTCCAGGACTCATCGCTACATTCAGCTGACATCAGCACAACTTGTTGGTGTTTGTCTTTTCATCTTTGTACGACCATATCATGTCCCTTTCATCAGGTAAAAAAAACCCATAAAACAAAAACAAAACAAAAGAACCCCAACCTTTGTCTTCAGTAACATCTACTGTTGGAATGTGGCCAGAGAGGGTCAGAGTGATTTTTCACCTTGGTGGGAATCATGCAAACCTGGATTCCAGTCTCTGCTCGATATGGGAGAGAGGCGTGTTTCCAGGCAGCAATAGTCTGGAGTCCATCCTTCATCCTGGCACAGGCCAGGCAGCTCCAATATCTTCTTCCAGTTCAGCTGAGAAGCCGGGCATGCTCCAGGTGGGCAGTTAGGGTGTAGCGCCTTGGGTGCTGTCTTTCTGGAAAAGGAATGACCTGAGCTAGTAAGTTCAAGAGTGTTTGGAGCACCAAGTGAAGGCAAGTGCCTGCATCTGCCTGAAGAGCGTGTTTTACCTTCTAACTGTCTCCTTAGTGTTTCCGTATGGAAATGGTGCTGGCTCCAGATGTGAAAAGAATGGTTGAAAAGGTGGAAAGGGGAGTGGGAGAAAGAGAGCTAATTTTGCCCTCTGACATTTTATAGAATTGAGAGCTATAAGGGACCATGAAGTGTTTGTCTCTCCCAGATGTCATAAGAACCAGAACTATGTGCCTAGTCGGGAGGGTGCAGCGCTGTGTGTCCTCAGCTTACAAGCACTGATGTCCCTGGAGACTGACCAAACTCCTCTTGCCCCAAGAAGATTACCAAGCCACAGGGATATATCTGCATTAAAATGCCTTTGCTGTGGGCAAGAATTATGCAGGCTAAGTGTAAATGGGTAGGATATGAATAATTAGCCAAAACTATCTTTGGGTATCTGTCTGACATTAAAGTCTAGAGTGATCCAGACAGTGCCCTTTACCCCATATTAGGGACACTGATTGGCCACTGCATTTTGTGATTAAAATATCAAAAGCTTCTTCTTTCTTCCCCCTGATCTCATATCTACTGAGAAGATCAGCGCAGAGTTTGTGCAACGTCAAGTGCTGTAGGCTAGGCAGAGTAATGCAATCCAGGTAACCCTGATGGTCTTGAATTGCTGCCTTCCCAGTAATCTTTCTTCAACATGATTTTAAAAAATTACGTATTGTTGCTGGTACAAAGCAGTCCAGAGGAGAAGTGTTTGTATCAGTTTTTGACTTTTCACCTGGTTTACAAGAAGTCGGGGTAATCCAGCAGGAGTGCATGGTTTAAATAAAAATCAGAAACAGAACTGCACAGTGGCTCTGTTACAGCTGTCATCTGCTAGGAATTGGATGTAGCCCTTTGAAACTCAAGTGAAAAAGGGAAGGGTTTGATTTTAGTGACCAAGTTTCATCATTTAATGCTAATGTGCAGCTACATGTTATGTGAGCGTAAGCAAACCTAACCTGTATGCTTGTGTAGTTTTTCCCATGTCTACAAAAGGAAAATAAAAATGATCAGAAGTGCAAAAAAAGGCTTCTGTGCTTACAGAGATTGAAGAGATTAGAACAGAAGTTAGAGAACAGAGAAATAAAATGAGAGAATAGTTGAAGCTTATACAGCACTGAAAGGATTGATGAAATACAAGCAGTTGAATATACAGTGGGTTATCTCAACATAACCTTTGCCATGCATGCAAGTCAGATAAATATCAGTCAGCAGTTGGGTACGCAGGCAGCAGGAAGGGAGAACTCATTAGAGTGAAACACGTGCTTTTTTCGGAGTGCTTAAAATCCATCTTTTCATAGAAAACATTGATGGTCCTCTTTTGCCTCCCTGAGGGTGTCTTCTGGTGGTTTTCTGCAGTCAGAAAAAGAGCGGAAAATAAAGAGGGAGAAAAAAGATAGAAAAGATATGGGGGCAAAGAGAGAAGAAGATGGAGGGGGGGAGGGAAAAAGAGCCTGTAACATTTTGCATCATTCAGATCATGAATGCCTGACAATAGCTCAAATAGGCCTTCGTGGTTTTCTGCCTGCCCCTTGCTTAAAGCCAGTAATATTCTAGTGCAGATCTGCTTGTCTTCTACCTGGAAAGTAAAATTTTCTCACTGGGAAGGACATGCATGGTGCTGGGGTTGGTTACAACAGTGATCTCATCATTTGCTTATTTGATCAGACAGGCATGCTTTAGTCTCAGAGTAGACTGATTATCTGGGAGAAATTATCCTGCGAGCAGGTGGTCAGCTTTGCCAAGTCATCTTTTTGTAGTAAAGTGTATGCTAAGTATGACATTGAAATACTGTGTAATTAACAACATGGAGGCCCTAAGCAATTTGTCATCAGTACAGAACTCATTTTAAGAGTTAGGTATAAATAGTGTATCCAGTAGTCACTGATTTTATTGCATCTGATTTAACAAATCATAGGTTATGATCTGTTGCTCTTTAATTGACTGAAAAATCTGACCTCAACTGTGAGATTTGGTTTCAACACATAGTAATGCTAATTAAATTGTTAACTGCCTGAGAAGCAGATCCCATATGTTCAAAAGTAAAAGGAAACATAATAGTAAAATTAATCATTGTCCCTATTTTAAAGATCATGGTAGAGGTAAACTTGAAAAGTGTATTCTGTAGAAATTCCCAATATTTCAGAAATAATGTCCCTTCCAAACAATACAGCAAGATGAGAAGAGGAGGAAAATACTTTCAAATAGTTTTATTTCTATAGTATTGTATTGTACTTAATTTGAAACTTAAGTACATGAACATTGTCAAGAAACTTTGCACCCTAAAAGATAGTGCCTAAAAGCAGCAAGCTTTCTGGATGGAAGAAGACATGGTGTTGTAAACTGGCTTTTCCTTTATGTTGCAAAGTTAATTGAATGTTTGTCCCTGCAGCCCTTTACTCTATTCTCTATTATTTTTTTTTTAATATAGGGATGTAGCAATAGACACCGTGAAGACAGGAATGGGAGGAAAAGCTGGAAACAAAGGAGCAGTGAGCATTCGTTTTCAGTTCTATAGTACCAGTTTCTGCTTTATATGCAGTCACTTAACTGCTGGGCAGACTCAGGTGAAAGAAAGGAATGAAGATTATAAAGAAATCACACAGAAACTCAGCTTCCCAATGGTAAGTGTAGGTGTATGTCTGATAAAACCATTGGAGATACAGGCTGTATCTTTACATTATGAAAGCTGTTCTCGGGCTGTCTTTGAGGACAGGTCATCAAAAAAAGTCGTCTCAGTGCCATGGAGAATGGCCATGAAAGAAGATGGTAAAGAAAATGTGAAAAAATAAAAAGGAAGCGTTTTTCACAGGATACCAGATACTACCCAGTATAGCACTTGCTTTACAGAAGTTATATGCCTTTCAAAAAAAATATAGTTGCTACAGTGCTTGAAAAGTCCTCGCCTTTGAGAAGTTTTCAAGTCGATCTTTCAGAACAGTGCAATTTAACTGACAAATCTGTAAGGTCTCATGGATAAGATCTAGGTGACTGGTGTTAGAGCTGGAGAGTATAATATTGATAACTCTTGCTGGCATTTGTTAGTAAGGGTTCCTAAAAGACCATCCGTTCCACTCAGTACATCAGTGCTTTAGTTGCGCCTGCTTGGGTACGATATATCAGTTTTTGGTCATTGATATGGTACTTTCTGTTCCCTTCATTTTGTCCTCATCAGTGTGTCACTGTCAAGGAACTGCTGGCTTTTCTGAGTGTGGCAAGTAGGCACTACTGGTCTGTATTAATAACTTTTCCCCTAGAACGTGTCAAATCAATCACCCTAGTGTTTTATTTCACACTTGTCTCCTTAGGCCAGTAGATAACCCGTGGGATTCGGTAGCAGCGCTTCTTTGCTTCCCTTAGTGTTGCTTTAGTTTCCACAATGGTTTCTTTCTCAGACTTCTCTGGTGAAGTCCTAAACCAGGGGGGGAACGGACCAGTTTGTGTATTCTGGTTAGTCAGCAAAAAATGGCATTGAGGTTGCAAAGCATGAAATTTTAACTCCCTGTTGTTTGCAAGGTTTAGAGGCTTGGCACATGCAGCATATCAATCAGTTGTTTTATGTAAGAGCTAATACTGACAGTCTGGGTGTCCTGCATAGAATATCTGTTCCAAATGGCCATAAAGTTGTGCTTGTGGTAGTTTTTCCTTCTAATACCTCGTTAACTATTTTATGTCCTTTACATTTACAATACCTAAATGTCCCTTGTGTGTATACTACATATAAAGAGTGCCCTCTAGTGCTGTGACAGTCACAGCTCTGGAACATATCCTATACAAATCTCTGGGTTTTAGAGGTTTATAGCTTAACTGAATTAAGAAAAACAACCAAACAAAAAACCAGCAGACTGGTTAGAGGATAGGATGTTCAACTTAGAACTGGAGTGAATTTTCATTGACGTTTTATTTCAATACATTTACAAAACTATAACCTGCACATAAGATCAAATTTGGAGCTTGTTCTTACTCGGGACCTTTGTTGCTGAATGTGCCTCAGTATAAGAAGCACATTTTGTGTTATATTTAGAGTATGTAAATACATGTGTGTGAAATGTGTTAGGGAAACAAACATATATTTTTAATATTTATGGTAACCAAATTGTGAATATAAAGCTGGGGTCCCAGCTTACACGTAACTTCAGGTAACAGGGGTCAGAGTCTGACACTCTTGTTTACAAAATTCAGCTCAGAGGGATGCAAAATACAGTGAAAGAACCATTCAATTTTAGCACAAGTTGGATTTTAACAAGTAGAATGTGGCAAGTAGGTCTGGTATTTAGTAATTCAGAGAGACTGAGTTGTGCATTTCAGTGCATTTAAAAGGTGTTTTCATGAATATGGTTTAATGTTAACAGTATTCTGTACCTCTAAACTAGGGGCGGAGCGTGTTCTCACATGACTATGTCTTCTGGTGCGGTGATTTTAACTACCGCATTGATCTAACATATGAGGAAGTCTTTTATTTTCTCAAACGTCAAGATTGGAAGACGCTTTTGGAATTTGATCAACTACAACAGCAAAAATCCAGTGGAAAGGTAAGGCAGTGTGTCATTTTCTTGAATGCCTGCATGTTGGCTTGGTATAATTCCTTGAGAGAGTGAAAAAGTTGCATTTTCAGATCTGTATTTGTAGTACATGAGTGTAGAAATCTGTTTGAAAATCAGTGTTGTTTTTTTGCAAGAAAGTTGATATGTCACAATGGCACCTACCTCTTCTGTAACTTAATCAAAGAGATGGTATTTCTTTTCATAGATTTTTAAAGACTTCCATGAAGGGACTATTAATTTTGGACCAACATATAAATACGATGTTGGCTCAGAGGCTTATGATACAAGTGATAAGTGCAGAACCCCAGCTTGGACTGACAGAGTGCTTTGGTGGAGAAAGAAACTGCCTTTTGAAAAAACAGGTGCGTAGGGTCTTTCCTCCTTCTTTATCTGAAAGTTGTTTTAGATTTCATCCAGAACCCACATGAGGGGTTTTAATCTAGTGAATGGTGAGGAAGGGTGTTGGTGAGTTACGGGCTGAGAGCTGTACTGTAGGCTTAGTCAAATTGCAGTGGCTTTACTCAAGCTGAAGTTCTTTTGGCTGCACTGGAATAACTCACAGAGATAGAGCGAGCAATTTCTTCTTGAGCATGTGAAGAAAGACTTTGTGCTACAGATTAAAAAAGTGCTGGGAGCTCGCTGAGGAACTGAAAACAGTCCAGCTATAGCAATCTAGAAATTATTCTGTTGCTTTTCAACAGAATCTTTAGTCCACATAAAGTTCCCGTGTTATAATGGCTAGATGGTTATACCTGTTGTCCTCAGTAGATGTATAAGCACTTCTCTGTAGTTACTTCTGCCTAGGTAGTTCTTAGGAATATTTCTAGTAGTATCTGGAATTGGGGGAGATTTCAATAATTAGGGCTTATAAAGTATTTTGAGATCATGAGGGGCCAGCAAAACAGAAGGGCTATTTTCACTTGTTATTCAAAAGTTACAATAACAAAATAACAAGTATTTCTTTGTGTATCCAGAGTCAGTTTACATAACCATTCTGTCAGTCTGCAGGTACATCTATCTCCCAATGTTTATAAAATCTGAACAAATTCATATTAAAAGTGTAATTGCTGGAGAAGTAATTTGGCTTGTGCATGCAGATGTGATTTTTCACATGCCTGGGAACTACAGCTTAGAATCCAAGTCATACCATGAGTATGCTAAGTGTAAAAACTACAAACCAAAACTGGGGCAATGAGAGAGTACATGTCAATGTGTTGCAGAGTTATTCACTCTTATTTAAAGAATGAAAAATAAAGTAAAATAAGGAGCTTAAACCATTGATAGAGATGTAATCTGGAAAAGAAAAACTGTATGAGACATAATAAGGAAGTTAAAACAGCCCTCTTGGCTGCTTTCATTTTAGGAGAAAGAAAAAGCATTTTCAATGCATGTTCCTTAATTTGCATGGCAAGGCTTTCCCCTGGGAGGACTTTAGTTGATGAAGTACACACAGAACGTAGTACCTATCTAGCTGGTCTGCAAGAGCTGAGGCAGATTCCATTCTTTAGAGCTTGTAGGCCTCCAACAGCTAGCTCACGTGGGTTTATAACTGACCCCTTGTCTGTTCACCCACCTTCCGAGCTCTGCAAAGCTTTTCTAAGTAGTTGCTGCCAGAGTTCCTCTCCTGTGCTGCTGGTGTCAAGGCTCTTTTTCCTCTCCGGTCTAATTCTTTTGCCTTGCTTCTTTTTGCTGCTATAGGCTAGAGGACTGTTCACCTTCTGAGAAGAAAGTGTAGTCCCAGTGCAAATGATTAGGCAGAAATGCCATATTCCATGTTAACTCATTTTCAGCTCCATGGAAAAGAGATAGAGTTATCCATTAGCCCAAACACTAACCTAAAATCTTTCCTGTTATTGACAGTAATGTAATATCTCACTCTAGCATAATGTCTGGAGCACTTTCTGTCATCTTAATGCATTGCAAAGGAAGTATTTGGAGGTTGGATGTGCACGGGGTTGCTTTCTCCTCTCTTGTGTATTATTTCTCCAAACCCTGTGTATTAGTCAGATTTGCAGTGTATTTTGCAAGCACGATGTCTGTCTCTATGCTCAATAATGGGACAGGAGGAAAAATACTAATATGTCTTTCTGTCAACCCCGATTATCCAGCTAATTGACTGGGATTGACTGGGTGACATTCAGGTTAATCATTTTGCAGGTGTCTTATTCTAGTGATCCGCTGTCTCTGTTGCACTCCCTGTCCTTTCTTTATTTTTTCCCTAGTCTCTATCTTGTAAATCCTGTAGGGTACAAGCTTTTCTTTGAATGCTGTATACAAGAACAAAAAAACCCCACCTCCCACTATGAGGGTCTGTGAAGTGCATCCTAATAAATAGCTTTTAACTGTTAGTAAAACTAGCTTTGAGTGAGTTTTAAATTACATTTTGTGCTGCACAGCTGGAGAGATCAATCTTCTAGACAGTGATCTGAATGCTGAAACTAAAGTCAGGCACACCTGGACCCCTGGAGCCTTGATGTACTATGGGAGAGCGGAGCTGCAAGCATCTGACCACAGGTAAAGTCCGAAGCAAATAATCAGAGAAAGGGCCACTGAATTATACCTTCAGAGTGAGGGACTGACTCTGACCGTAACAGGAATTACACCCTTAATCTGTGTTCAGTATCCATTTGGTGGTTTTTTTTTCCCCTCATGGTGGGTTTTATACCAGGGTGGCAATATGTATGGCCCTGTATTGATTTCTGCTGCACAGCAATCTCAGCAAGGGTTGGATAATTTGCAGCAACAGGTATAGAAAACTGAGGGCTTTCTGTTGCTCGGTTTTGGAAAGCTCCGATACCAAAACAGGCTGCTCTGATGGATTTCCAGTCAGCTTGCTGTGGGAGAGGAGGAGGTTGGGACTGTGTGGCCTGAAGGGGTGTAAGCTGTGTACATAGGGCCAGGTGTGACCCTTTCGAAGTAGTGAAGTGTTGGGCTTCTGGGCTTCCCCTAGAAATTGGGATGGAAGAAGGAGGAAAAAACAAAAGACCAGTGCTTCTGGTTGGTCCATATCATTAACTTCTCTTTAGGGATACGAATTACTTTTCTTTGTTAAACTTGCCACTGCTTCACTTCTCTGAAACAAATTCTGTAATAAATACACCTTGAAAGTTCCCTTGCATTCAGAATAATCTTTGTCTCACCCATTGCATGCTCTATGGACATGCTGCAATATTGTTCCTCATAGCAGCGCTCGCTGACCTACAATAGATGTCTCTGTGTTTCTCGTGGTGCTCTCGCATGCAAGGACTGTTCTGTATTCCTCCAGCAATAGAAGAATATGCCTCTTGCAATCAATTTCTCTGTGTCAAGGCTTTGACATTGCTGTGTTCCACAAAGCACAGTGGAACTGCTGCACTCATTATATAGGACCCTGAGGATGCAATCTGTGAAACGTGGCTGTTGTACATTAGTTTTCTATTTCAGCAAACTTTACTGCAAAAACTGCTCTTTAATTACAGTCAGCAGGTTTGCTTTCCCAAGGTTTGTGCCGGAAAAAGGGCTTAAAACTATATCTTTGTGACATATGGAAATGCATTATGATTCACAGTGCTTATAGAAATCATTAACACTTCCTATATATTTTTTTTTTCTTTTTACTATTCCTTTCTAGCTCTGCTGTTGTTGCCTTCATATGTTGTGGTAATGCATATTCCACAGCCTGCTGTATTGCAAGTAGGAGGCAGCAATTTTGACATAGAAGAGCAGCCATCCCAGTTACTGCTCTGCGTGTATGTGCAGGTCGAATGTGGATTGCATCCACTGAGATGAGACTTTACTCTTTCAGACAGCTTTCTGAATTTTATTTAGATTTAACACACGGAAGAAATGACTGAAGAAGCAAGTTTGCAGTGTTGGCTGCTTATAATGTGATGGATTGACATATGTTTGCTACATAACCATGTTGTACACTTAGAGTACCTTGTCCTTAGTTTTTCAAAGAAGACACCTTTATGTGGCTTGCCTAAGAGAAAATAATATATTGTCTTCCCGATCTGTACATGTTTTGGGAGACAGCTGTTTGATAATGAGTGAAGTATTTTCAGACTGCAGGTTTGCCAGAAGTGCTACACGCAATGGTTATTTGTATTCCTTTATGGTGTGTCCTCACTGGTACATTCAGCTAATGCAGGGCTGGTAAATATAAATAACAGTGCCCAAGGCAGGATCTTCCACTGCAGCAAAAATGAAACAATCCATGGAACTCTCAACTTCTGGGTTGTATTGCCAGCCACAGCACTTTTTTGCAGTGACACCTTAAGTAACTTGGTCCGCTTTTCTTTCTGTGTAGAACATACATAATAATCACTTCTTTCTAAGGTGTAGCAGGCTTAATTAAATATTTGCAATGAGATTTGACATCGTGGAGTTAAAAATGGTCATAGATGTATAGAGTTTAAAAGATGTATAGAGTTTAAACAGTACACTGTTGTTGTGGTTTAACCCCAGCCAGCAACTAGGACCATGCAGGTGCTTGCTCACGCCCCCCCAACTCCCCCTAGTAGGGCAGGGAGAAGAGTGAGAAAAAGAGGGGAAAGGGGAAAAAAAACTTGTGAGTTAAGATAAAGACAGATTAATAGAACAGTAACGGAAGAGGAAAATAACAATAATAATAACAGTAAAAGAAAATACAAAATAAAGCAATACAACACAAGTCACTCTCACCACTGGATGATCGGTTGCCCATCCCATCCCAAGCAGTGATCGCAAATCCCTGCCCCCCAGCCAACACCCATTTATGTACTGAGCATAACGTCTATGGTATGGAATATTCCTTTGGCCAGCTTGTCCTGTCTATGCTTCCTCTCAGCTTCTGTGGGAAGCTGAAGAAGTCCTTGACTAATGTAAACGGCACTTAGCAACAACTAAAACAATATGTGTTATCAGCTTTATTCTTACATTAAAATCAAAACATAGCAGCTACTAGAAAGAAAGTTAACTCTATCCCAGTGAAACCAGGACAACTGTTTGTCCTTCACACAACTAAGTGCTTACCCGTCCTGCTGCTTGACGTTGATTTAAATTTTATATAAGCGTTTCCAATTGGGTGATGTTGATCTTAATTTTAAATTAGCATTTCTCCTTTGTTTCACGTAGGCCAGTGTTAGCTATTGTAGAAGTGGAAGTTCAGGAAGTTAATCAAGCTGCCCGTGAGAGTGTCTTCCACGAAGTGTCATCTTTCCAGGGACCACTGGATGCCACAGTAGTGGTAAATCTGCTATCACCAACGCCTGAAGAGAAAAATGAATTTCCTGAGGACTTGCGTACAGAGCTTATGCAAATGTTTGAGGATTATGGAACTATTGTTCTGGTCAGGTAAGTTTGGGATCTAAAATGGCATGTCATCTATTAAAAAACACAGACTGGAAATTCCCTTTTTGTCCTGACAGAATTAACTTCGTATTAGAAAGTAGTATGCTGAATTCCTTTACTGCATGTTGAATTCTTCATTAGAAATAGAACACAGGTGGTTTGAATATCTTTTAGCTCTCGTCAACCTGTTAAAGAAATAGTCTAACAGCTCTCTTGGCTGAGCGGAGGAGAATTTTATTCAGTACAGCACCATAAAGCAGAGGCTTTGATGTGAATCATCGCCTTTAGATTCAGGCCTCATTTCCATGCATTGCTTCTGCTGGCGGGTCCTCGGGCCCTGCTTCACTTCCTGCGAGGAGGTCTCCTCTCTTCCAGCACTCTTTCACACTCCCGAGGATTTCCTGGCTGGCACTCCTTTCTTTTGGGGGTCATTTTGCTTATTTTTTAATTGTATGGTTTCTCACTGTTTTATCACCTACTGAGTTTGAGAGGGAGAGTGTGATACCTTCTGGCAGAGCAGTTCCATTTCATTCTCCTTGACTCTGTACAGGGCTCCAGCATAGCTATGAGACTTCTGTTTTGAGAAATACAGGCAAAAGACCTGACGGTTGACCTGGGAAACAAGACCAGAAACTCGTGTATGTTGTATTTGACCCATTTATTAATGAAGAAAACTGGTGACCTGTTGTTGTATAGTTTTATGAAGTACCAAATATAAGTTGCGGGTTCAAAAGCAGCCCTGCAGGAGCAGCAGCACCGCCTTGCTTGTGAAGAAAAGAAGCAAGAAAAAAACCCCATGCTTGGTGGTTTAGTTTTGTTTTGTTTTAGTTGCTTTAGAGCTTGATGGTATACTAGTCGTTGGGAACGTCACATGTCCTCTGAGGTGAGGGATATGCAGAGCCACGGAAGTTAGTACAGAGGGAGTGTGGATGTCAAACTTGGTATCCTGTCAATGGCTGCTGAGGTGTTTGTAGTGCTGCTTCAGGGGCGATACAGTAAAGGGCAGGGTGCTGGGGTCACACGAGGGAGGATGGAGGAGAGGAAGAGCCCAACTGGGATTCCTAGATCACTTGCTCCTCCCCAAAAAATAGTTGTGAGGAAAATACAACTAAAACCAATTGCATAGCTATGCAAAACTATCATGCTTGCCTTTAAGGCTTTTTATTTAATGGTGAAGTAAACTGCACTGTTTTCTCTCCTCTCCCTTTTTTTACTAGGATCAGTGGAGGTCAAATGCTGGTGACATTTGCAGACAGCAAGTCAGCTCTTCGTGTTATGGATATAGATGGTGTAAAAGTAAGACTCTCTCAACCCTATAATAATAATTTCATAATCAATTTCTCAAAAAGTGGTTGCTTAGAATGTGATAGTTGAGTTTCTAGCTAAATCAAGTAGCATTATTTTGAAGAAACTTAGTGCTCACAAAGTCCTTAGCTTTCACAGCTGCTGAGGCTTTTAATGCAGTATTTCAGTTTCAGGAGGGCAGGAGGTCACTTTTTTTGGAGCTCCTAAGCAGTGCTTGGAATCTGGCCTCTGATACCACTGCAGAGTACATGGACTCAGTCATTGTTCTGGCACTTAAAGCAGTTCTCCTGAGATTATGTCTGACTTCATAGTGCTGCCAAAGAATCCTCACGATTGTGATTGGAGATTTATCTGATACACTTGATAGAAACAAAAAACCTCCTTCTACCAACATGATTCATTGGCCTCCATGGCAAACTCAGCATTAGCAGTAGGAGTTTACCTTCCCATCCTTCCTTCCCACGCACATACTCTACAATTCATCAGCCCCCTCATTTATGGTGACAAAACTGTTTGTGGGGCTGTACTGTAAACTTAACACTGAAGTAATGGATTTAACCCTTGTTCTTTCATATTTGGAGTTTTATCTTTTAATTTGGCTCATTTCATTGATGTAATTTATAGCACAGAGCAAAACACAATTGTATGTGCACAGTGTGTGAAGGTGATGGGAACCTGGGTCGGGAAGTTTCCAAACTAATTTTACTGCCAAAGCTGCTGGTGTGGATGCATCTCACCCCAAATGTCATGGAGCAACACATATAAGCAGCTGTGGTCTTTATCTGTTTAATAATATACCTCCCATATACATCAAACATCATATTTGGGATTTTCTGAGCAGAGTGTCTCCTTACAGATGGCAGCAGGTAGCAAACTCTTATGTGTTTTAAAGCTACCGACTCAAAAATGGAATCCTCCCACACCGTTATTACTATCACAGTATCATTTTGACGATTTTTGATGTTTCACCTGTTTCTCAAGTATTTCCCAAATGCAGCAGCAGTGCTTTTGAGCTGTGAACCTAATTTTCTTTCAAGAATATTCTTACTGTCTGAGAACTTGGTTCTGGGGGTAGGAAGAGTGCTTCCTTTTCATTTAGCTTCTGAAATGAAGTTTTAGTTGCATCAGTTTCTGAAGCAGTTGTACAACAGACTGGTAGCACTTGCTTATTCTGTTCAGTTGCTCTCACTTTGCAAAGTTGCTTGGCAAAGGGGAAACAATTCTTTCTTTGCCTTAGGTTAGAGGCAGAAGAGTGAAGATCCGGCCCAAGACTAAGGACTGGCTAAAGGGCCTTCAGGAGGAAATCGCTCGAAAACGGGACAGCATTGTCCCCGTGTCCCCCACGGCAAACTCCTGTCTTCTGGAAGAAAATTTTGACTTCTCAAGTTTGGACTATGACTCAGAAGGTGAGCAGCAGGTTTCTAAGCTAAGTTGTGAGAAAGCTTTGCTGACTTTGGTTGCACAGCAAAGGTACAGTATGAGTGTCAGTGGTATCATAATTTGTAACGAAGCCACACTTCTTAAAAAGAGGATTGTAACTAAAGCCGTGACCCTGCACTGTGCCTGGGCAGAAAACTGTTGTTTAGATTGTCCTATCAATTTAGTATTATATTATATGTTATTAAATCCAATGTATGGTACAGTTGTCTGTATAGAAACAACCTGTAATGAAACACATGGGTTACACATGAAGTTTGCCTAACCTGTATATTAAATTCATTGATTGGTAGTAGGGGGGAGACAGAGAATGCATTTTCTCACTAATTCTTTGTTATCTAATATTTTAATTCAGGTGATATCGTTGAGGATGAAGATGATTATTTAGATGATGCTTTGTGTCAACACCTAGTAGCAGACATGGTAGAAGATATGCCTGAGGGCTCTGGACATTTTGCATCCGTAGCTCTTTTAAACAAATCTGGACAAAACCCACGGCAGTGTAAAGGTAAAGTATCTACCTTCCTTGAAGTAAGACGTGAAGGTTTGGGTTTTTGTTCTCCTTTTGTCTATATTTTCCTGTTCCTGTATATTTTTATTGTAGGTCCTACAAAGATGAACATGTACTAAAAAGATGATCTTCATGCTCAACCTGCCCTGAGTTAGTGACTGCAACTGAGGCCTTCAGGCATAACAACAATACAAATAATGAAGCTTAGATCCTCCTTCTCTCTAGCCCGGGGCAAGCCAAGAATGCTGAGAAATGCTAGTTTCCTTTTATAGTCAGGAGGAATTAAGTCTTTTTATCCATTTGATGTTGTTTCAGCACCAGAGCATACAACAAGTTGTGCATTGTTTTCTTACTGGTGAGGGCCAGAGCAAAATTAAACCAAAGCAATCCTGTCAATTCAGCGATGGGCTTGGCTCTGTCCTTTGAGTAATAGCTGTGGCAGTGCAGTCAGGTGTAAGCTGGGCACTACAGGAGGTTGTTGTATTCAAATGACTTACTTCAAAGAGACCTAAAGTTTCTCATTTGCTCCAATTTTATTTATTTCTGAAGAAGTCTAGGTTCACACAACAGGTATATTCATTCTTTTAGTGCCTTGTAAATGTGTTACCTTTTTTCCTGGTCACCTGGCTTGTTTGCACATTATTGTGAAATGGCTTGGTAAAGAGAAGATAAAGCTGTGAAGAGAATAGTTATAAAAGCTGCAGCAAGAACTAGCCGAGCCAGTGGTGGTCTTACACTGGGATGTGATCAGGACATGCTTCGGTGACCAAGCATTTACAAGCTGGGTCACGTATTAAACGCTTCATCGTGACAGCAAGTGATTCAGTAGCTGTCTTTTTGCACTCTCTCTGAAGTGCTTTGTCTTCTGACATAAAAGTGAAAACTTTAATACCTTCAAAGGTTGAGTCAGGAGTAGAGTTCAAAAAGATTAAATGAAATTCGTAAGTTTACACGGACAGATTTTTCCGAACCGTCAGAGTGATATACAGCTTTCTTGCCCACCTTGAGTCATAGGCTAGGTGCAGTGTGGCCAGAGCCAGAAACCTAGCCCTGAGTCAAGGAGTAATATGTCAGTATTAAATACTGTGAAGCCAATCACTTTGTATTATAGGATGCCTTGCCCTCCAAACACCTCTGGCCTACTGTGTGATGATTCATTAAGCTATAGAGAATTGCAGTGATTCTTTTCACCCACACTAACTCTTCTCCACAAAAAATATTACAAAGTAAACGGAGATTATAAAGTATAGTTTGAAGGAGGTCAAGGTGGGGTCATGATCTCACACAACTCAAAATACGATATATTCAGTCCATCTTGAAAGTCTCTGCAATTTCAGATGCCTCCATAAGCTTCCAATTCTGCCTGAGCAACTCCTGATTGAAGATGCGATGATTGTACAGCTCATGTTAGACGCAGATGGAAACCAGCCATGGGCAGAACAGTGTGTATGTGTGTTCCTGAGGTCAGAGAAGGGCATAGCCTCACGAAACTGATGTCCCTGAAAGCCGTTGCCTAAAACCAGCAGCCTTTTAGGGGAAGGGATAGAGTGGTGGTGGCTGGTTTTTGTCTTGTATTCAATGTTACTGCCAGAATTTCAAGCCATGCTTTTAGGAGCCTGCATGACTCCTTGGATCCTACTGGTGACCCTGGACCTGCAGCTTAGAAGTAATGAAAATGCAGAGAGAAGGGGGAGGGCGGGTTGGACAGATCACACGCTGTGTCTCCGTAGCTGCCATCCGCTGCTGAGTGGGAGTAGGAAGCTGTGAGGCAGCTTGGTATTCCCTGCAGAACACAGCTTTCTGAAAAACAAGAACTTGTGTAAAAATGACTGAAGTATGAGAGACTGCTGCTGCACAATTCCTTCCTTATCGTCTCCAAACCAGGAGACAAAACTAAACCCAGTGGATTTTAGAGCCCTAAAAAAGAGCTGCATGGCTGGGCAGCTGTAGCGGGGTGAGAGAACTGCAGCGAAAGCCCTCACTACAGCAGACTGGGAGACTGAAGCAATCCCTACTTCTCGCCTCTCCAGCTGTCAGAGAGGCTTAGACAGGATGAAAGACTGTGTAATTACCTAGTCGTGTAAGGTGCAGCCAAGGGCTAGCACATTGAGGCAGACGTACCTGTTAGGAAATGTTGCTGGAAAGCAGAGATGTGGTGAGTGAGCCATTCAGACAGATTTTTCTCTGGCGTAAAAACAATTCTCCTGACCAAGGAAAGCTGTCTAATTCTCAGAGGGAATTCCTGTGTTCAGGAAGGAAGAGCAAGGGATTGACAGTGACTAGCCGCCTCGTGGCTGCCGTGACACAGATTGAATGAGAGCAGGTTGCTGCCAAGCGAAAAGCTCAGAACCTGACAAGGTGACTAGTAACCCTGAAATCCAATGCAGGCAGTCTTTGTGTCAGCAAAAACAGTTAATAAATGCTGGAAAAGGAGAGGGAGAAGTGTTTGACAAAAGGGTAGATGTTTCCTGGAGTGGGAGCAGGGAGACATTTGGGGAGAGCAAAACAATATGAAAGGAGCCATGTCATGTTGCTGAGATATCTCTTTGAGGCTTGCCATTCATAATCACCTCTCTTCTGACCGCTGAGATTTGGTGCATCTCACCTAGTGGGTATTTAATACAGATCCTTTCTAAAATTTCCCTAGATGATACGGACCTGGCCGATTTGAAGCGGGAGCTGGAGGCAAGTGGGGAACGCCACCGCCGGACTCCAAGCAGGTCTCTGTCCATTCCTACCAGGCCTCGGCCGCTTCAGCCGCCACAGAGGCCTCCCCCTCCTGGTGAGTTTAACTTTCTTTAACATTGCATTGGCCCCAGCTGAACAGTTTTGCCTGCCATTTCTGGGTGACAAAGAAAGCAATACTTTGTTCCAAAATGTCAGGCTTGTACTCGCTTCCCAGTCTTTTTCAGCCTGACTACAGCTGCAGTTAGCAACAGGAAAGGTTTGTCTTTGGGATATCAGATACTCCACAAAAAAAAAAAAAGCCTTTAATGAGGAGAATGGTCCATATGTTTCATACTAACTCATCACTTAGGTTAGCGAGTTGACCAGCCACTTTGTGGCCACAAAAATAAGTATCAGTATTTATGCCTGCTGACTTCCAAAGTCACTGAATGTTTTCCTACAGTTTCTTTGCTTCTGACTTAATTGTAATCTTCTTTTTAAAAAGCTTTGACAAAATACTTGTTCTGGATAGTTTTTGTCCTTTCCTATTTTGCGAGCAATTCTTGCATGCTTTTGTGTTTATGAAAGAAATGCAAAGTGGCTTAAGATTTTCAGTGAGGCACAAAGGGGAAGTAATGCTTTTTACCTAAGTTCTACGCACCTGAGATGCCATCAGTGCTGTGCTGCTCCTGTTTTTGTGGCCGCTTCTGGATGAATGCCGATTGCTAGATGAGCATAATCATCTTTGCCATGTGTATGACACAAGCTATATGTCACACTTTTCTTGCAGCCTGAAAGTCTCTCTTCTGTGTGTATTTTCCAGTCTTAAAGTTTCCGTCAAACTCACTGCTGGAAGATGAGTTCTTCAGGATTATTCCCATTAATTTCTGAATTTGTTGCACAGAAGTGCAGCACTGGTATCTGCATTTCTGCATATCTGCCTGGAACGCAATGTTAATGCTCAGCTGAGGTTATTAAATTATCTAAATGAAAGCAAGGCTAAGTAGGAAACTGCTTTCTGAAACATTTCAAGATTTCAGCATTTTATTCTGTGTTGAGATTTTTTTTTTTCACCTTACATTAGACCAATAATGGTTCAGCCTATCACTCCTAGATTAAAGTGCCTGGCTCTTGGCACTCAGGCAGAGGGACTCAGGGTTCCTGGTGTCCTACAGGAAGGTCTTGCTTAATATGTCTGTCCCTGGAGGAGTAGGGTGGGTGACAGTGTCTCTTTTATTTATCACAAACAATTTCAAAGCGCGCTGTTTTTGCTCCATTGCAGATAAAATGTCGTACCAGCTCTTGAACGTAAAAAGTCATTTTTATTGCTCTTTCAGCTGGAACATCAGGCAAAAAGTCCCCCTCAGATGGTTCCCTCTCTCCAGGAAGCCACTCCACCTGCTCCATCCTGGCAACGGCAAAGCTGCTACCCGGAGCCCCTCAGCAGCCAGTGAGTCCTGCCGCTCAGCGTGGCCGCTTAGCGTTGTCCTGCTCTCCCCCATCTACACAGACACTACCGACACTGAGCATCACGTATGTGATGCACCTGTCATACAAGGGAAGGAAGTCCATCACATGCCTAAGCTGGAAATGCTCTGATGAACTTCTTGTACCGTAATACGAGGCTGTAGGACCTGCTAGACACCAGGGAAATGTTATCAAATTACCAGGAATAAGAAAGGCCAAAGCAGGAGGGAGAGAATGGTGCAAGACCAGGGCACTGTTGGTTTATTCCATGTGCTGCTTTCTGACAGATGCTAACTTGAATTTTTGACACCATGATAATATGCTTTAATTCTTTTCTTACCTCTTTTTTGATGGGCCATGCTAGTGATCTGAATACAGGAAAAGTCTTGACCATTGTCAGCGAGGCTACTAGCCCTCCGAGTAGACCAAGACCGGAATGTGGAAACACCTCCCCACTCCTTGTTGAATGAGAACCCTAATGTATTGAACAAGGGGTGGCTAAGGGACTAGCTGTGGTGATAAGCCATTGGCCTGTCTGTCACCTGCTACCAAAGGGGTAGTATCTGCCAAAAGACCGCCTACCATTTCTGTAGTATTTGTAGATTCTGTTTTTGCCAGTGGCTATTCAGCAGTTTTACAGGTTTGTGAGCTTAGCTGTAGGATTACAGGTGTACAAGAAAAATCAGTTCTCTCAAGATTACTCGTTCTTTTTTTTTTTTTTTTTTTTTTTTTTAAGCCTAAAGTCCGGACTGGAATAAGTAAACCTTACAACGTCAAGCAGATCAAAACCACCACAGCTGAGGAAGCAGAAGAAGCTATTAGATGTCTTATGGAAGCTAAAGGAGGTGAGCACAGCTTTCTAACTGACTTCTAAAAATCTTTAAAGAAAGAAAACTGTAGGTGTATGCATCCATCCCATCATAGCCCAGATGCACATATTTCTATTCAGAAGCTCACCTGAACACTGACATATGCATTCTTGCAAGATTGTACTTGGAGTTCTCTGTCAGTTTTGATAATATTAACCTTTTTTTTCAAGATTACTCAAGTTGTATATTTTGTTGTAGAACCTGTTACTAGGAGCATCTTGGGTTATTTATGTCCAGATTTAGTCTGAAAAATTTAAAGATAAAGGTGGGATCTTACTGAACTGATGGTGCCTGTGTTATCTCAGAGTTGCATAAAGGATATTTGCTGCTGTGTTTAGTGAACGCTCACTATTCCAAGCAGAACTAGAGAGCAAATACAGCTGTGGGAGAAGTAAGCTGGATTCTATTCACATTTGGACAGCAAGTACAATTGCAACCTAGATAGAAGCTTGCACCACTTTAGCTTGAATAGCTAAGCTAAAAGGCTACTCTGAGTTTAGGCTCTTTATCTAATCCCTGGAGAAGAGAGCTTCTTGCAAGGGCAAGTTAGAGCAGGAAACTGCCTTAGGTATTGAAATTTTGGCAGTGTGAATATACCCTCCAGGGTTACAAGTAGTCTTTCTGTTGATGCTGTTTGAATGAGAAAGAATGCAGCATGACTCTGAGATAGGTACCTGAGTTTGCAAGGCTCTCAGTTTAGGAGAAAAACATGCCTTTTCATTTGTAAATAGAGCAAATGCAGTCTGGAATAATCCAGTTTAATTAGGAATATCATAAGGCATCTTGATGTTTGTTCCTCAGAGAGTACTGTTCATTATTATTGCTTACAAGTATCTAAAGGGTGGGTTGAAGGAGGATGGAGCCAGACTCTTTTCACTGGTTCCCACTGACAGGACGAGGGGCAATGGGCACAAGTTGGAACACAGGAAGTTCCGTTCAAATACACGGAAAAACTTCTTTACGGTGAGGGTGACAGAGCACTGGCACAGGCTGCCCAGGGGGGTTGTGGAGTCCCCTTCTCTGGAGATTTTCAAGACCCGCCTGGATGCAGTCCTGAGTGATGTGCTCTGGGCAGTCCTGCTTTAGCAGGGGAGTTGGACTAGATGATCTCTAGAGGTCTCTTCCAACTCTGAAAATTCTGTGATCCTGTGATTTGGTTTTGAAATCAGATTTACTCTCCATTAATTCTGAAATTCACATAAAGCATTTCACTCAGTGTGGGTAAGGAAACTAGTCCGGTCAGCATCACTTTCAGTCCCTTGTGCTGTACCACCAGTTGGCATTTACAGTTCTTCCCAAAGTATTCTACAAGACGTGCTTGGTATCATTATCGTGTCCTAAGAAGACTTAGGACCTGAGTCCAGTACTCCTGAACTCATGGCCAGTGTTTTTTTTCCATTTGGCCAAATGGTGGCACAGCACTGCTGGTTTGGCATGAAATTATTTCAGACAGGGGAGTTTTTCCCTAAGTCCCTCTTACAAATATGATAGGATTACAAAGGTCTGTGTTTATGTCTAAAACCTACCTTCCTGGCCTGAGCCAGCCCTGTAGGCACGCGCATTTGGGGAAACATGATTGTGAAAGAAATTATCTTGAAGCTACATTCTGATCAAAACAGAAGAGAGCAGGACCCAGAGGAGGGCAACAGAAACGGTGAGAGGGCTGGAGAGCCTCTCCTCTGAGGACAGGCTGGGAGAGTTGGGGTTGTTCAACCTGGAGAAGACAAGGCTCCGGGGAGACCTTATTGCAGCCTTCCTGTACCTAAAGGGGGCTTATAAGAAAGATGGGGAGAGATTTTTTAGCAGGGCCTGTTGTGACAGGACAAGGGTTAATGACTTTAAACTGAAAGAGGGAAGATTTAGACTAGACACAAGGAAGAAATCTTTTACAATGAGGGTGGTGAAACACTGGCCTGGGTTGCCTAGAGAGGTGTTAGATGCCCCATCCCTGGAAACATCCAAGTGAGGTTGGACGGGGCTCTGAGCAACCTCATCTGTTTTAAGATATGCCTGCTTATTGCAGGGGGGTTGGACGAGATGACCTTTAAAGGTCCCTCCCAACCCAAACTGTTCTATGATCAGGCCAAGACGCTATTTATTTTTGCTTTTCAGGACTACAGGAAGATGCAGTAAAGCCTGCTCCAGCTAGAAACCAAACGTTCACCAAACCTGAGCCTCTTCCCAGCATCACAAAGTCAGCATCATTTCAAGGGTCGCAGGCGGCACCAGTGCTTGTGCCCCATCGCCCACCACCCAAAGTTCCAACTACGAAGAAGCCAGTACCTCTGCAAAGGACCAGAGTCAAGGCAGAAAATGTAAGACAGTTGCACCAAAATGCATTCAGCGTCTGTTACACAATGCGAATGATGGCAAGAGGGGTGGGCTGTTAAAAAGTTTGTATGAAGTCCTATCGTTTAAAGTTCTTAGCCAGCAGGTGCTGAAATGATTTTGCGTGTTGCGGTCAGCAAGGCATAAAAAACTAAGAAAGCTCGGAAAGGCAAGAGAGCCTTGAGTTCCTTACTCAGCCGTTTTCAGCTTTTCTATTTGTCAGTCCATTCTCTTAGATTTTGTTACTTTTCTCCCGTCTTGTCTAAACCTTGTTAGGAATTAAGACGTATCCCTTCTTTATCAGTGTTTACTTTTGACCACGTCACGAGTCGTCTGCTCTGTAATGATTTGAGGCAGCTTCTTCATCAGTCTGCTGTTCTGTGTCCTGCTCAGAGACATCTAGCTGGGAAAGGCTGGGATTCAGCCTTTCACTTTGAATTCTGGATTCTACTCAACAGTTCAGGTTCTTAAAAATACAGACCTGTAGGTGTTTGGGTTTTAATCTCTGTCAGGTCTTTACAATGGAGATAATAGTTCTTCACCTCTAAAGCTATTAAAATGAGTATTTAATGGTGAAAGCAATTTAAGTACAAGAGAGAGACAAATATAACCTTTTATATTCTTCCTTTGACAGAACCTCTGCTAGGAAGCTCTGTTCGAAGTTGTTAGGACTCCTGCCTTACCTTCCTTTGTAAAGCCATTCACCCCTTCTCTGTAATAGACTTTGTGCCATCTCTACTTAGCATATTCCCAAAAGAAAAAAAAAACAAACAGACAGCACAGGGTGTGTGCCCTTTCCTTGAACACTCAATAACAAGGAATGGTCTGATTATTTTGTTTATGTTGTTACCGTTCCCAGGGCACTCCTGAAAGGTGGTGAGAGGGATTGCTATTTTGGTGTTAGTTATGTGATCTCCTGCAGGAATACAACTATTTCAGTTTGACTCTGCTTCAGACTTCCACTCCTTCCTCCATCTGAATGAATTCAGATGGGAGTTGTGTGCTGGAAAGCCTCTACCCAACCCACATCTATCGTTAAGAAAGCACGCAATCAAACATGGACAACTTAAGAACAGTACCTAGACAGAAGTGGCAGGGGATATGTCCATCATGAAATATTGACTAAATAGTTTGACTGCATTAAAAAGCCTGTGTATTATCTTTTAATACTATGTGAGAGTAATAAAGAATCAAAATGCTTTCATTCAGTCACACTGAGTGTGAGAAATCTGAAGCAGCCCTTGCCCTCTTGGACTGAGCTGGGCTCCAGTTATTTACATATTTTTAAATGGTGGACATATGCTAGATTGTACTTTGGGAGCTTACTTTTAGCTTCAGTTTCTAGCATCAGTGAGACATGACAGAGCCATTAATGCATTTCTTGGGTTAGCTTAAGCTAATTGTCCTTTAACCTTATCCATCAGAATGTGTCCAAAGGCATGCGCTAATGGCCCCATTGATTTAGCCCTCCCCATGTATTCTTGCTTAAATATTAGTCAGCAGAGAGATGTAACAAATAATTAACTCTGCAGAACTGTGTCAATTTGGCCCCGAGCAAAATCCTAACATAAAAGTGAGATGGTTAGAAAGAGATGTATTTCTCATACAGGGAGTGAACAGGCTGTAGGGTCCTTCTCCACTAGCACATGGCTCCAAGGCACTATGCATGAGAACAGAACCAAGCAGGTACAGTGAAAGCTGTGCTGTCAAGCTGCCTCTTTGTACTGCTTTTTTTTCTTTTTCCTGTACTGTCAGGTTTTCTCAGTAACGCCATCAATAAGACTTGCACTAGTAGCAGTGACTCAGAGTTTAAGGTACCCTTTTTGTTCTCAATTTTCTTGTTCCTTTTCCCCCTCAGGCCATGTCTACAGAAGAGCAATTTGACCAGCAGACAGTACAGTCTCCTTTTGGCTTGCCAGAGCCCTGTCTAGAAGCCGGAGCTATTCTTACTCCGACCAGGATTACTCCAGTCCCTAAACCCAGGACACCACAACCTGGGAAGCCTCAGGAGAGCAGAGGGAGCAGTGAAAGGCAGCTCCCCTCAGCAAGCATGGCTGAGGCCATCGCACTGCCTCCCCAGAACGCTTCCTTTGCCCCAAAGGTTCCACCACGAAGAAAGAAGTCAGCTCCTGCAGCTCTTCATCTGCAAGTTCTCCAGAGCAGCGACAACCCACTTTTTAGTGGGTTAATGTTCAACTCCAACAACAATGTTGGGTTGTGTCTCCAGTCTCAGGATGCCCGTGTCCCCGCGCAGTCTGCTCTCTCAGCTCCTACATCCTCCACCAGCCCAGAAAACAACACAACTCAGCAGTTGGCACCAAATGCCGCAGAATTAATGGCTAACCTTCAGGGCCCTCCTGTACCAGAAGGCCAGCATCCACAGCTCTCGGATACCAACTCACTTCCAGAGAACACCACTCTTTTGGACTTGGAAGTGGATTCTTCCTGCCCTCTTTCCATACAGGCGGCATCAGCTGCTTCTCCAGCACACACTCCAGAAAATTTAAAACACCCCAGCTTGAAAGATTTCAGTCACTGGGTTACGTTTAGTGACGATGAAGACAGTAGTGCACTGTCAGAAGGGTTCAATAAACTGCTTGTCTTGGAACAAAACAAAAATACCTTGATGAAGACAAATACTGATTTAGAATTGTAAAATTTTGTCCCCATAATGTTCTTATAGAAATCATAATTTTGATGCAAAATAAAAATAAATCTTCTGCACAAAGACTTTTATTTAAGGAACTAGATCATCTGTCCATGCTACATTTCATTTTCATGTTTAAAGATAAAGCTACTGCCCCTGGAGGGAAGCATATAGATTATATACAACCTAACATTATCTCTGGCTTGTTTGAAAGTTCTTTAATGTAAGTTATTTCTTTTTATTAATCCATTTTATGATGTTTTATTTCATTTCGGGTACAAATCACTTGTAAAAACATGTAATGATGTATGGAAAAAAGACATTAGAAAAACATTTTCCTGTGAAATTCATATATTAATCAATTTCTGTCACTTGAAATAAAGCACCCTTATCTTGAATAGTTAGACTGCTACAGTTACTCTGGAACAAATATCCAGAAGGGGAATATATACCAGTATAACTACAGTGGTACCACTGCTGCTGTTCTGCTACTTAGTTCCTGCTGCGGAAACAAGGCTTGGACAGTAGATCTTAAGTAGCTGGTGTGTTGGCATGCCCTAATACTTACCTTGTGAAACTCATTCCTGTGTTAAAAGTCAAATGGAAGGTGTGTACTACGAGGCTGTAAAGCAGGACCATGAGAAACGATGCCCAGGCATCAGCGAAAACCACCTGTTTTTACTCCAGCCCAGGCAAGTGAACCCCTGTGTTACAACAGACCTCTTCTAAGTGCTGTGCTGCGTTACTGTCAGAACGTGCCATGTCAGTCTTTTGTTTCCACAGTGCAGATGAGGAAAGCACTGGTCTTGGAACCTAACTTTGTGCAAGTGCAGTGCAGGCTCTCGTGGCCTGAAAGTAAGCCACAAGCACATGACTGGGGACAGCAGAACCCTCCTGCAGAGAAGAAGAGTTGCTTACAGCCAAGTAATGAGTTTGCCCACTCACAGTAAAGCTCAGCTTGGACACCAAACTGGTAGGCTGGTAGGGGGTGGAACTGTGTAGAGCTACTGCTCTTGCTGTGCGTTTCTGCTGATCATCAGCTATGCAGTCTGTTTATTTTGTACCAGGGAAGGAGCCGCCGTGTGCTTCCCATTCACCTCAGCAGCTGTGGTAACGCCATGCAGCCCTGAGAAACAATATGATCACTGAACATGAACTGGGAAGGCAAAGAAAGGGAATTTGAAATGGGCAACTGCACTAAGACTAAGGACAAATTGAAGAAGCATGTAAATAAAGCAGTTGTTCAGGTCCACTGTGCATCTGTACAGGGAGTATACCTAGGAGACAGCTAAAATGCATAGACTAAGACTAACTGGGAAGCAACTGCAAATATCTGTTCTACGCAGGTTCTTGCAAACAGAAGGTTTAAAAGATGATCGTGTTCAATGGTTCAGAATGTGACAGCCTAGACAGGGGAAACACACACACCCCCACACTGTAGAAACTCCAGGCAAGTACATGCCTGCTTTGCTTCTCCCTTTTCCTTACCCAGTATTCCACCAGAGCCTGTAGGGCGAGTGTTTCAGGTGGGTCTATAGGTCACTTACCACGGTGAGCCGGCTCATGAATAGTGCTGCTCAGCTCAAAGCACACTTGATCTTCATAATCTCTCATTCATTAGCAAGCCAGCAGTCATGCTTCTCAGAAGCCCAAGATTTTGGCAAGCATAATCCATGGTGCTAAATGCGTCTGTTATCTGCTCTAGCTGTGCAGGCTTTTGCCTTGCCTGTGCACTAAAACTGTACGCTATAGATGCCATTTGTTCAAAGCAGGCAGTTAAAAATGATAAACAGATTGCAACTTGTCATGGTAAATTAAGTGAAGCATCAAGATCTTTTATTATTAAAATAAGGAGAGCATTTTTAAGCAGTTGGTAAAGCTGAAAAAATGCCTCGTTTTCAGTGGTTTTTTGCAGAAAAAAGTATATTAAAATAAAGCCCAAAGGTCTTTTTTTCAATGGTTTGTTCTCAGCTTCTTGGAAACTGGGAATTCAGCCATGTTCTTACTTGTAGTGCCTACCTGTTTCACTGCCACTACTGAATTTTGAGCACAGGACATCATGTAAGAGAGCAGGCTGCCTTTGTCTGAGCACCTGCCATCCTCCTCTGCTCCCTTCTTTGCCAGACACCAAAAATTTTTAAAAAAATTTTTTTTTAAGAAAAAAAAAAAACAAAACAAAACCTTCAAAGGCCAAACCAATAAAACCCAGCTTCTTACTAAGCTTCTTATGTGACTGCCAGTTTAACACTGTAGCAGGTTGGTGATTAATGCTGAAGCAAGATAGTTGATTCCCTACAAGTTGACACAGAGCCTTACCCTCTTCCTCCTTCTCTTAAAAAAAAAACAAAAAAACCCAGAGAATATTTATGGGCACATTTTAGTATAAAACATTAAGAGCAGTAAAAAAAGAGTACGTTATATGACCATATCCAACATTTTCTGCAAAGATAATTAACAGCTCTAGGACAGCTAATTTACATGTTAATGAAAGTGTTAGCAGGAAAACCAATTAAAGGGGATTTATACAAGTCAAATAAAATCTGCCTTATTACTCTCCTTGAATAAGAGCAGTATCTGGCCTTTAGCATTATATCTTATGTCTATGTATGCGGCAAGCTGCCTGATAAAGTATGAATCCCTGCAGCTAGCTGGTTTATACTATCAGTGACAGCGTACACTGTTCAGTCGCAGCAAATCAAGGGAAAGGAACAGACAGCCCCACTGAAAAGGTTATGGCAAAGAGTGAGGAATCTCCTGTCTCAATATATTACCTTCCACACTGCTGCCCAACACCCCAGCCGAGTGTTTTTCAGAGGCAGGTGCTTGTGACCTGGAGTCTAGTAGTTTTAATGGTCAGGAGAAGCTAAGCAGGGCCAGACTTACTCCGCATTTGGGAAACCACTACAGAAAACTCAGACTGGAGGAGGTCGTGATTCTTTCCTTCTCATTCAGGATTAAGCCAGGCCCCAACGCAATGATGTGGGAAAAAAAAGGCCAAGTAACCTGAAAGTAACCTGAACCGTCGATACCTGACATCCACAACTAGGGAACACACAGCACGGCTCTGTTCTCAGCTCTGCTGCCCATTCTCACTGGGACATTATCACTGGAAATCAATGTTCTCAGTGACAGCTATCAGTTTTGAGGGCCATAGAATGGGTGGTAGGGAGTGGCTATCCCATGACAGTTTTCATGTTGTAAACCCAGTACTTACTTAGGAAATCTTAAAATTGTTGATGCTGGCTGTGAAGCCAGGTATGAACGACTTACCAGATGCAAGTATGTAAGTGTCTGTGTGCTTATTTAACGTGAGAAACTTTGGCAGGAGACTAACACCATGTGAACTTGCCCTGGACCCTGCAGTACAGGAACTTTAAGTTGCTACGGGCATCCTGGTTGTTCAGCTGCATTCGTGTTTGGGGTGGGGTAAGTGGTTCTCCTTGGTATAGCAACTGCCCGATTTAGCTTTTTTATGTGGGTGATCACTGAAACAAACAAAAAGAAAGAGAACCAAACCCAAAATATTGTTTAGAATTTCCACTCTGACAAAACGACATTTTTGCTTTTTCCTCTTGGTCCAGAATTGACATTTTCACCAGATGGATAATTTCTCCTTTCTCGCTAGCTGCTCTGCCTGGCACCATGGAGCACAAATCACAGTGAAAGCCAGTTTGCACTACTGTAATCACAGCAATTAAAAACCTGATGACTGTTGCTACTAGAAATACCAATACAGTTATACAAGACTGCTGAACAACAAGTGCGAGAGGATTGACAAACTCCTATTAGTGACACCAGGGAAGCGCAAAAGCGTAAGTTTTTAATGGGAAGCAGACAAATTCTACGCAACAGACCTTCTGGCCCTCAAACCAATGTCTGTATGTGGTTTAGGAGGCACTGTTGCAAAATCCAAAAGCACAACTGTTCAGTCTGGCAAAGCATAGATGACCGACTGCACCCCCCCAATACTGTGCCTCTTACTGAAGATGAAGAGTAAACATTATGCTCTTCCAGCATTAGACAATCACATAAAAGTAATGCAGGTCTTCGACAAAAGTGAACATGATCCAGAGCATTAATTTGGCAGATCATTCACCTTTAATACATTTTGTGACATATCTAGTACATACTAAAAAACACATTTCATTACTATATTCAAAAAAATCCAAACCCAAAACCCAGCAATACCCCCCCCTCAAAATATTAGTTTTAAAAGTTACACATATATACATACAGTTACAAAAAGGAGAAAGTTACCTCAGGAGTTCCAGTTACAGTAACAAAACATAGATGCATTTACTGAGATTAATGTGTAATGTCATTGATCACTGTAAACCAAAGAAGTCTATTAAAATCAGTACGAGATTTGTCACACTAAACAGGCAGTTATTAGAAGTCTTGTCTATTCACAACGAGTTCCACATACCCTCTACTTTGTGAATACAAAGTGTTCCAATATATTTACACTCTGAAGTTTAAACCACAGTGTAAAAAGGATAAGCCTCTTTAGAAGTTACGACAGTCCTGTTATATTTTCTACCTGAAATACTGCCACGCAGTGTTCTTACCTACATTTTGGTTAGGGGGGAAAATGCTCTTTGTGCCAGTGTAGTGCTGTACGTTCTCTGTGCTGCTCTTGTGAATTTTACTATGCAACTCCAGCAGGTCAAGGCTCAACCTCCAGAAGTGCACTTTCAGAGGTAGTGTCCTCCCGGGCTGGAGTGCTCTCAAGTGGGAACAGCGGAGGTGGCCTCAGGACCTGGCAGAACTGCAGTGGCCACTGGCACCTGCACCAAGCCTGTGCAGAACTGCAAGGTGCATCCCACCTCTTTGGTAGTTTTCACAGCCATAATTTTAAGGCCAGTAATATGAGATCCATCTCACATAAGTGACGCTAAGAGACATCTTAAACCTGTCACCAATACAGGCCTTATTTAACAAATGGTCAGCTAGGACAGCATAGCTGAGTTATAGCCTGTGTTTGTTTTCAGAGAGGGTTGAGGGTGTAAAGAAAGGAAGGAAAGAGACCACAATTAGACTAGGCTGCTTATAACTACATTGCAAACTGTCTAAGACTTTGAAAAAGTGACTGAGCGTTGCCATTTTTTTTTCTAAAAATACTTATTTCTCATCAGTACTATTAAGTTACCCTGAACATAAAATAAACATAAACTCAAATAAGACAACACTGCTGTTTTTCCTCTACATCTACACCAATAAATACAGTAGGGCCTCAAGAAACCAAAACATCTGGGATCTTCTGCATTTCCCATGGGGCCTTATGATCGCCTGAATTTTTTCCTGCTTTACTTTCTCTATCTGAGCTCCAAAATCTAAGCATTAGCTTTCTTGTCAGGGCCTACATTTGTCTTACTCCACTCGAGCATTTTCAATCCTCTTCTTTAAATCAGCTAAAGTAGAAGTTTCTAAATGAGTAACATGAGCCAGGGATTTGAATGTACCTTCTTCTCGGTATGTCCCAAGAGTAAAGCAAAAGAGCTAAGCCTCTGTTCTGTATCTTCTGTGTGAACAAGCACAGAACTGCTCTGAGTCTGACTAGATACACACTGTCCTAAATAAAGCAATCTCACAAGCTGTTAAGATTAAGAGAGAAATGTAAAAGAAGGTGAACATTTGTTTAGTTTTCACTTATACAAACAGATTAAAACTACAATTGTCTATGCAAGACAATGTACCAACCTATCTCTTTCTCACACAGAAAACAGATGCCGTATTTGCTGACAAATCTGGGTGGTCTATTAAATGAAAAGGCAAATTACAAAACCTCCTGTAATTGGGCCACTAGACCAAAATGCTACCTTCATTCACTTGGATAAATTTCTTCAGGCTCCAGTCAGACTACTTCACATGGACAGGAAACAAAAGCTTTGAGGCAGCCATATGCTTCTTCTCCCCGTTGACACAACAAATAAGCACCTCAGTTAACTGCTTCTGTAAGACTTTAGTCCCAGATGTATATTTACCTTAACGAAATCACCTACCTCCAGAGCAAGCTTTTTTTGAGGGGGGGCTAAAAGAAGATATCCTGGGCACTTTTCATAGTCTAGCTGTGTTGCTCCGAATGGATATCTTTAGACTAAGTGAAACTTCTCTTCCACTGAATCCCCATCACCCCCCAAGCCAAATTGCTGGAGAATTTACACCCATTTTGTTGACAGATCATGATCACTCCAAGCCAACACACATTTTCTTTTTGCCAAGTTCATAGGACTTCAGTTTGTATCTGTTGAATATATTTTAGAAATAAGTTGGAGAGGTGTCTATGTCAGCGATGCACTGAAAATTATTTTAGCAGCAGATACTATTGACATAGGATCTTTGTAGTTCTGCAGTTTCCCTAACAAATATTAGGAGAAGAACTTACTGTGATACACCAAATAGAAGAAATAAGCAGCCAAGGATGGCAAAAACTCAGTCTCCAAGTTCTTGGGCTAAAACATCCTGAATGAACTTCAATGTACGTTGGTACAGGAAAGCATCCTTCTTCTTTGGCTTACAAATATTTAGATGATTAACATCCACTGGAATAAGGTCTCCAATTCCCAACTCTGGTAGAGGGGAAAAAAAAAAGAGGAAAAAACTACCAAAGTTCATAAGATCACCTAGACTGAAAAGAGCATCTTGCATTAGTAATTTCTCCCTCAAAAGCAACTTTTGTCTTCAGTTTAACTATTTTGTCTTCATTATTTTTTAATGTGCTAAAAGCATCAATACACACTGTTATAGTCAGAGCTATACAGTGCTACAAAACCCACACTGGTGAACCGTTAGGTCAGAGTTCTACTATCTTTATTGGGAATACACAAATATACGTTTCTCCATACAGACAACTTTGAAGAATCAAAACTTCATTTACCAGCAACTGACTGACAGCAAAGTTCTGCCCAAAGTTTAAGCACTGACATGAACAAGGATAGGGGTACCCAGATTCTGATCACCATGAGCGGCCCATATGCCTTATAAAAGTACTTTGATGTGGAGATTAAAAATGGGACTAGAATGAACCTGAAATATGCCACAAATCACTACACGCATTTCTGGGGACATGAAAAATTTACATTGCTTAATTGCAGAACGCAAGTATTCAATTTTCAGCTACTGATTTTGGGGCACACTATGGCATTTGTTCTTTCCTGACAGCTATCACTACTAGTGAACTTTCCAGTTGGGATGCTGTGACTGCCACATTCCAGTTTATTGTCTATTCACTCAGCCTTCTGAGAAATCCTCCATTTTGCTTGGAACTCTGGATCTTTACCGACGTAAAATTACATTAGAGCAGGATGAAGGTTTGCTTTCATGTGCCCAAGTGTGCATGTAAGAAACAGTCAGTGTACTGCTTGTTAGCCTGGGTTTTGAACAAAGTGAGTGTCATGCCACCGAACTGTCATGTGCCCTCTAAAGGCTTTTGAGAACTCATGGGCTGCATTATGCATCATCTCTAGAAGAGGAGAAATATGCTACAAAATTATAAGTGCACAGTGCTTATTTGTGCACTGTTATCCAGCCTTCTTTTTCATTTTATTTCATTAAAAAAAATAAATGCCCAGTTTTTCAGTCCTCGCCCATAAAATTGCATCAGCAACGTTTTTGCAAACAATTGCTCCTTGAGAAAATATACTGAAAAAATATCGCTAAATACTGACTCCGGAAAACAGGGATGTATGGTCCACCTTTTTCAGAGTAAATAGCCTTGCATTTAAGCTAGTGGATTAGCTGGTGGAAAGCCTGATCTAAAACCCCACAAAGCAACGGTTTCTGTTCAAGGCTTTACAAGTTCCTTGGGCAGTGCAGAAGAGGGTTTTGCTCATGCAAGACCTGAAAATATCAGACTTAAAACAATTCTCTAAGTTGAATACCCATAAAGAAAGAAGAGGAAGAACTATCTGGTTTTCCCTGCTCCTACAAAAGGCAAAAAGATGGAGGGAACTTTTCAGGAGGTAAACTCTGTTGCTTGAGTGCCTGAGATAGGGAAGATGAAGGATTCTTAACACTGAAAAACAGTTTTGTGACTTTTTCCTTCCATTAGCAGTTTACTAATTTTCTTTCTTGGTTTTTAAGGGAGGAAATAGTTGGAATTTGTGGGAGCTTCTGAAACACTATTCAGCCTACCTGTACAAGGATAAACAACAGTTACTCCTAATTACAAAGGAAAGGACTACAACAATGTAACATTAGACCAGGGTCTACCCTGCTTTTTTCAATATGCAAGTGTTACTCACATTTAGAAAAATCAAAACAAACAACTCCTAAGATATAAACGTAGCTGCCTCTGATCTCAGCAGGGAGACTGTAGTTTAAATTCAGCCAAAGTTTAAAGAAAAAAACCCACAACACAACAGATATATTCTAGGTCTTTCCACCATAGCATTTATAATCCTTTATCGATGTGTACATGAATATATACGAAGTTAAATAAATTAAATGGCTATTTGACTTACTTGCTGATTCCAGAGGTACGACATGCAGTTTTATCATACTGCCTATGTGTGTTGGTAAGGTTTCTGCAAAACTCAGCACTGAAAATTTCTTATCTTTGGCAAAAGACAGGAAGTCATCATTCAGCTCTTTAAGGGCAGGAGAATCTGAGAAAGAACAACATAATTTTTGCAGTGTTATCTTGAACATAAGACTATAGCGTTTGTCAGGCAAGACTGCATTCCTAAAGAGATGCTTTGGAAAAATTAATACTCCAGTAAATGAAGTAGCATTTTGCTTGTAATCCCTTCTTCCAGCTATCATATGCAACAATTGTTTATTTCTGCATAGCATGGAATTTGTTTAGAAGATAAGAGTCAAAAGTCCAGCACATGTTGAGTTACTACATTGCTAAATGGCCCAAACTACTCTTCTATGAACTTGTTCTGACTCCTTTTTTCCCCTCGTCTCTGCAATCAAATGAAACAGTTACTCAAAACTACTTACAGTAATTTGTCACACAACCCAAAACATAAAAAGGGGGGGTTGTTGTTTTTATCCAGCTTTTTCTGACAGCATAATAAAAAATGCATCATGAGCAGATTAGCATAGATCCCCGTTGTTAAATGGTAGCAAAGTGAGCGTACCCTTGCTGAGTTCTTTAACCTCCACAGACGGAAAGAGAAGATATCTGGCATTTATAGAATATTCAGCCAGCTGGGAACCATGGTGAGGTACGCTATAAAATATGATTCCTCTGGTGTTGTTTACAATTTTATCCATTTCTGGATTCTTGGAAGCATCCACCAACATCTTTTTGACTAGAAGACCTGGCAACAGAAACTGAATTAATGCGGGGATTTAAACCACCGTGAAAATAATGATCATGCTATATTATCCATGAAACAACTAACTATATTCTTGCCTCAGTTGATTAGTCCTTAGTTTGTCAAATATCTAAGATTAAGTTGAAAAAAACCCAAACCAAATCTGAGGAGGCATTAAAATAAAATGTCAATGAATGATGCAAATCCAATTTTCATTTGCTTTAAGTGTTGCTAATGACATTTACTATCTGCCTAATCATGGAGAAAATTTTGCCTCTGGATTCCCATTTACATGAATTTCAATTCACTGATTTTTTTTGTTTTTAAATCAACACACTAAAAACAAACAGCAATAAAAATCCTTTAAAAATGTATATGCTATTGAATACACTGCATTAAGAAAGTAGAAATCTATTTTCCATTTTTAGGTTTTTGCAAATTTTTTAGATAAACTGTTCTGAATAATTGCATTTGAGACTGAATTTGGTTAACAGCTTATTCTGAAATATAACAGCAAATAAATATTTTCTATCAACCAGGCAATGTGCTTACCACCCATGCTATGTGATACCCACACCAAAGGTCTGTCTCCAATCCCAGCAGCTCTGAGCTTGTCAAGAAGCTCATTGCTCCTGTAAGCAATAGACTTCCTGCAAAGAAAAAAACAAACACAAGCGTGATGAAGCACGATAGGTTAAAAGGCAATGTTAAAACAGAATGAATTTTCAGTGCTGCGTGTTTATGAAAGTGAATTAGGTACATAACGTTAATTACTGAATTATTCTTGCTACAATGAAAAATGCCAAAAACTTTTGTAAGGTTGGCTTCACAAGGACAACAGGAATTGAGCTAAATTCAGTCTCTTGAGCTTGCTAGAAAGTTTTATTTTTATTTCACTCACCACTCATTTCTTTCAGCTTTAAAAACAAATCTTTTTGTGGAGTTTTAGATTCATTTACACATTGTAACAAAATTACATTTTCATTTTATGAAAGCATCATGAATGCATAATGAACTTTATCCCCAGAAACAAGAATATACCTAACATCTGACAAAAATGTACTTTGCTGAACAGCGCTCAAAATGTGGAGCAATGTACAAGAATTTAATAACTAAGTACATGATCAATCATTACATTAAAAAAAAATCATCTCAGATAATGTCTGTTATACTTTCCAGACAATATTACCCAAGTGCTTTGTACTGGAATAGTATAGAAGCACAATAATCTCCACTTTATAAACGAAGAGACTGAGCTCTGGAAAGGACAGGCTATATGTTAGAGGTTGAAAATGAATTTGTGGTGGAACCAACAAAACCAATCCAAGCTTCAAAATGCAACATTGTTACTCCTTGCAGTGTAACAAGAATCAAACATAGAAGACCCTCCGATAATGAAAACATCAGGATATTGGGCAACCGCTGTGCAAAATAATTCACTTCGTCTCTATTGGTTCTCAGCATTCTCACTAGATATTGGTTTTATAACACATACGAAAAGGATACTCAAATGTTATCTTTTCAGCTGAACAATAGACTTTAGGATAGCTGGGAGACATAAAAATTCATTTTTGAAACAGCAAATGAGCCTATACACTTGAAGCAGTCATAAGGTTGTGATTCTACTGCTACATCTCTGTTCCTGCGAGTTAAAAATATCTTCAAGATCTTTCATTTTTTGTTAACCATATCACATTATAAAATAATCAAATACTGCGCTGGAGTGACCATTAATAGCAGGTAATGGAATTTTCCATTCTGTAATGAAAAAGATATTATCTTAAAAATAAATAAATAAATATATTTTAATTTATTTTTTAATTTTTCTTCCATTATACTAACTCTAGATGGACACAGATAAAAGGTTCTTTTAGAATCATAGAATCATTTAAGTTGGAAAAGATCCTTAAGATCATTGAGTCCAACCATTAACCTAATACTGCCAAGTCCACCACTAAACCATGTCCCTAAGCACCGCATCTGCCTGTCTTCTAAACACCTCTGGGGATGGTGACTCCACCACTTCCCTGGGCAGCCTGTTCCAATGCTTGATAAACCTTTAGGTGAAGAAATTTTTCCTAATATCCAATCTAAACCTCCCCTGGCACAACTTGATGCTGTTTCCTCTCGTCCTGTCATCTGTTACTTGAGAGAACAGACCCACCCCACCTCTCTACATTCTCCTTTCAGGCAGTTGTAGAGAGCAATAAGGTCTCCCCTCAGCCCCCTTTTCTCCAGGCTGAACAACCCCAATTCCCTCAGCCCCTCCTCATAAGACTTGTGCTCCGGACCCCTCACCAGCTTCGCTGCTTTTCTTTGGATGAGAAACGAGGTACACAGTCCCTCTACAAGGTCCAGTCTTCTCTGAACCTTCTAGAGGTAACCACCTACATGGTTTTTTACTGTCATTGTTCTGCATAATTTCAAACATACTAACAGCCATGTCTTCCTTATTTTTTCCCTGCTTACATGCTTTCTTTAATGCAATAATTACATTGATCCTTCGTATATCCATAGGGAGGAGGCAATGAACATGCACCAAGTTTCCAGTCTATTATACACGTGCTGATTTTTTTTCTCCCCCACACAAAACATAATCAATTTTCAGATCCTTAACCTGTGAGCAGTCATGCACATGCCTTCCCTGAATATACAAGTCAAATCTACAGTACTAGTTCCATGTTTAAGTATCTGCATAAGTGTTCAAAGGACTCAGATTAGGATCCGATTTAAAGATCACTGAACTCAATTACTAAGCCTAAAATCCATTCACGCCAAATAACATTTCCAGGCCTAACATATTTTTATTTTTTTGAAGGAATATGTTTGGAGGTAGCATCTTCCTCTGACCTACCTGGTTCATCGTCAGTAAAAACACAATTCCTCTGACAAGGTGAATTATACTATCTGACCAAACTAGATACACTTGCAGTATTTTATCTGTCAATGAATTACACGAATCTCTTTCCAGGGATGAACAGTTCTTGAATAAAAGTATCTTGGTATCAGAAATAGTGTGGCCAGGACTAGGGAAGTGATTGTCCCCCTATACTAGGCACTGGTGAGGCTGCACCTTGAATACTGTGTCCAGCTTTGGGCCCCTCACTATGTGAAAGACATTGAGATACTGGTGGGTGTCCAAAGAAGAACAACAAAGCTGGTGAAGGGTCTAGAGAACAAGTCTCATGAGGAGTAGCTGAGGGAACTGGGGTTGTTCAGCCTGGAGAAAAGGAGGCTGAGGAGAGACCTTATCACTCTCTACAGCTACCTGAAATGAAGTTGTTGCGAGGTGGGGGTCAGTCTGTTCTCCCAAGTAACAAGTGACAGGACGAGAGGAAACAGCATCAAGTTGTGCCAGGGGAGGTTTAGATTAGACATTAGGAAAAATTTCTTCACCCAAAAGGTTGTCAAGCATTGGAACAGGCTGCCCAGGGAAGTGGTGGAGTCACCATCCCCAGAGGTGTTTAGAAGACAGGCAGATGCGGTGCTTAGGGACATGGTTTAGTGGTGGACTTGGCAGTATTAGGTTAATGGTTGGACTCAATGATCTTAAAGGTCTGTTCCAACCTAAACAATTCTATGACTTTGAAAATTATATGTTTCATTTTATCATGAGTATAAAGTCATAGTACAGTGATTTTTTTGCTGTGCTTATGGAGCAGTATTTGGTCATTTTAAGTTTAAGAAATACTTCCCTTAAGATATAAAATTGATGCTATATTTACACCAACTAATAGCATAATTTAGTGTCTCCCCTAAACACAAAGCAGAATAGACTGTAAGAATTTAGGAAGTTTCCACAAGTAATTATCCATGAAGCTAAAAAGCTCAAGCATACCATGACTGTCCTTAATGTTTTTCCAAAAGCAACAGGAAAAGTTAAATTCACTGTCTCACACTAGGTGATCCCAAGCATCAGCTTTCCATGTCTCCCTCCTGCCCCTCCTCCGAACCGCAGACACTACATTTGTTACCTGTGAGCCTCAACAGGACATTTGGCTTTCCAATCACTCAAATGGGTGTCGTATTCCACAGATATGATTCTAAGGGCAGGACAGTCTGAAGCAAGCCATGTCTAAATTAAAGAAAGGTGAAACCAAAAGGAGCTTATAATTGAAGTGCTTAAACTCTTGCAAGCAAGTTACCAGCAATGAAGCAAAAATGTTACTATGGGGACAATATCAGGCAAGATTTTTGCTCTTCAGTTAATCCCCAAATACATCTTACACCTAGACTATTTTTCTTTTATTACATGCTGGTGAACTCAGCCTGTTCCTCAGCCACAAAGTAGGCAAAGGATGGAGATGGATTACTAACTCGTGCGTTCCTGGCTCCCTCTCCTGGGTGCAACAAGAATTACTAAGATTACCAACAGGATGGATCAGCTTAAGTTTTACAGAGATAGTTCGGTGGTTATAGCAACGTGTCCTCTGGACAGCTCTCACTAATGAGAAAACAACAGCCACATGTGGAAATGTTATTGTCTTTTTACCTTTGGCCAGCACTGGCTATAGTCCTCTTCCCCTTCTGAAGCTTTTTTATCCAAATGCCGGTCAATGTCTTGCTGTCGCCAGGTTTTAAATGCTGCTCCCAAAAGACCGTGAACAAAGAGGATGTCTGCTCTGATGGGCTGACTGATACAGAAAAAGGAATTTTTAAGAGATGCATGGTACATATTCTTTTAGCAAATTAAATTTACAAAGAACTTTTAACCTAAGGGATGCCAAAATGCTATTGTTCCCACCATGTGATTTCTTATCTTATGGACAGCATTTAATGAAATTTCATGATATTTCAAAGAGGATAGTCAGATCAAGATAAAAGCCAGGGATCCACCCAGAAGAGACAGATTTAAAAGAGGTATGAAAAGTACCCACCTCACAAATTACATTTTTACATAATGAAAAACACCATTCTCTCCAGCTACTGCTAATGAAGCTTGCTAGTTCCAGCTTTATCACCAAATTAGATCTTCACTGTAACCTGACTAACACCAGTGACACAGGGAATAGTTGCTACTAAGTGACATACCACATTGGAGACTGCTTCAGTCCCAGATACACAATCACAATTAAAAGATGCTGAAGCTATAAATTTACTGCATCTTAGGCCAACATGTGCTGCTGCCAACAGAATAATTACAAGGCACTGTACCCCAAGACAGCCAACACAAAGGTTAAATGGTTGCAATGCATGCAAAGCAATAATTCATCTCATGGTTTGTGGTTGGATTTTTCCATGCAGTACAATAATACTCTTTTCATGGCTATGGACTGCTCCCAGCACTTCTGTTGTTCTCCTATTTGAGAATTTAAATTCAGTCCTCTCAACCCACCGAAGAACAGGAGGAGCAGGTGACATGACTACAGCAGCACTCTGATGTCAACCCTTCCAAAGTTTCGTACCTGAACAGCATAACAAGTAACTCAAAGTACAGCACGTACAATACCTCCTTCTGCTTTACCTGCTACGATATTGTGGATGTAAGACATAAACACCGTCTGGATACTTTTCTTCCACTGTGTCCCTGTCTAGATTAGCCAAAGCTCTGGATGCATGAGAAGACTGAATGACATGTGGGGATTTCATTACTTCAGCAAGTACAGAAACCCAACCTACATTGAAAAAATAAAGTGGCAGGTTAACTAATTAGAAACATCATCCAAACAAAGGAATTCAGAAACGTCATCCTTCAAAGTATACTTGTGAAAATAGATGTTAAAACTTAAGAATGGCAACATCAAAACAAACTATTTCAATTCACTCTCCTTACCGCATGAAAGCCAATGCTAGATAAGTAGAACCTCCAAAATGCAAAAATCCAGAGCAGTGAGGAGGCAATGTATTTTACTGCTCTTCAGCTTATCATCTGAAGGAGAACCCCTTCTCAGAAGAAAAAGAAAGTGTATCAGCAGGTCAGTGCAGTTGTCAAAGAGGGAACAGATCTTGAGCCTCTTTTTGCAGGTAAGATGCAAGAAAGACAGAGAAAAGAAACGTCCCAGAGAGAAAATGAAGCTTAAAGCATAAATAAGACAAAGAAAACAACCCACAGGAATAATGGCAGGTGGAAAAATTGATGCTTGCTGTGAGAGTACAACCATTTCTAATTTTGAAATCCAGTGTGTGAAAAAATGTTTAAGGAATTAAAACGTCCTCACTATTCTAAAAATAGTATACTGTATATACCTAAGAAACATAAGAAAATTAATGAAGGAAACCTTTGAATGCATTCCTCAATAAAATTTTAAGTTACAGCTAGCTCAAGAAAAAAAACAGACACTTTATAATACTTTACCTAGGATGTAAAATATAGTTTCTTATACATGGGTGGGGATGTTCATAGACTACTGAGAAATGCAAAGAACTGTCTTTTATACACACACAGATACATGTATTTCTTTAAAATCCTGATAACTCTTGTTGCTGTTAGCAAAAGTGGTCTATAAATCACAATTACATTAAAGTCAAGTTCATAAATAAAACCTGGGAACACTCTAAAGAGAGATTTTCAAATGGAGGCTGATTTGAAAAAGAAGTAACAATTTACTTTGTGAGCACTGTTTCAGAATCATGTACAGTATGTGGCTATTAGTATAGCCAGTAAGTTGCTAATTCAAAATAGTTAGCTCATTGGATTGAGGAAAAGAATGAATTGACATATGAGTTTTGTTTAAATGCAAGTACCTTTGGGAACTGTAATTTTTTTTTAAGAATTGTGCATTTAAATTACATTCTTAAGCAGAATATATGTTGATCACCATGCAATTTCTCCTTAAGAACAGCATTATCTAAAAATCTATTTTCAGTTCTCCAAATACAATGAAAGACTGCCAAGCTGGTCTGATTAAAACCAGCAAGGTCTCTGGTTTTGCATTTCTCTTAAAATGAGCCAAGATGGAGAGTCAAAAATAGTGTTCAGAATCCTTCTGTCCCCAGATACACCATCACAGCTACTACACTGTGCATCATTGCTTTTCTTCCTCTTTCTGTGCCAGCAGTTTTTGCAAAGGAAAAGAGGTTCTTTCTTCTTTTGCATCATCCCACAACAGAAGAGAAGTCTTATCAACTCTTGACCAGCAGTATCCAACTGCTCATCTCTGCAGTCTGGTTCACTGACTAAAATTCCGTTTGTACTCAGAGCTCTGCCCCAGGGAGCTGCTGACTCTTCAACTACAGTCTCTTCCTCTATACATATGGTTTTAGCAGTCATCGCAAGAATGTAAGAAAGGTGCTAGAGCTCAGACCAAAGGTTTTTGTAGTCCAGCTGTCTTTCTCCAAAAGTGAGCAGTAATGGAAGTTGCAGAACAAAATTAAAATTAAAAGAATAGAGCAATAAAAGGGTAAGTATATAGTGCTGATTCTCCACTATACCCTCCCATTTTTCAGCAAGCAACTTGGCTTCTGCGTGTAGAGATTTATGGATTTTTCTTTCCATGAATTTGTCTAATCACTTTTTGAAGCTTTGTAAGTCTTCAATAATCACAACGTTTTGTGGCAAGTTTTAGTTTGGTCATGCACTGTATGGAAAAAAAAATATACTTATTTGTTTCACCTCTTGATAATTGATGTACGAGAACCTTTGATCTTGCATCATAAGAAACAGCAGATGACCATTCCCTTTTTGCTGTCTCTATGCCAGTAAGGATTTTATAAATCTCCATCGTATTCTCCTTCAGTCGCTGCTTCTGTCTTAGTCTAGTTATTTGTTCTTTATATCACAGTCATTCCAAATTTTTAATCACCCTCACGGTCTTTCCCTGTGCCTTTGCTACTTCTCCTTTTTGCAAAAGGGAAATAAAAAACACACACTGCATTTAAGAGGCAGACACCAGCTTGGACGTATACAACAGCGTACTGGTATTTTCTATTTTTCTTTTTATTTCTTTCCTAATAAAATGTTGGGAATTATTTATTTGGTACAGAACTTTCATTGTGATATTTAAGGGTATTAAAAAAGGGGCATCAGAGCAAAGCTTAGCAGAAGTTACCAGCCTAGCATGAAACAAGGGAGGGCGGGAAGGCATGTTTCACTTTGTTCCAAAAGGTAAGGACTGCAAGCTGGTCTGTTCCTTTGTGAGACTAAAACACAGCCAATTAAAAAAAAATTAATCTACAAGGTAGATGATCTGTAAAAGTAGGAAACTCAAAAGATTTTTGCCAGAAATGTGAACCAAACATCAACCAAGTCTAAATTTTCACCATCCATCAGAATCAGAACACCTCTGTAGCACTGACATATATTGGCTAGACAGTATACAGGAAGTTTTAATCAAGACCATCTAAACTGTCTATATTTGTTGTATTAAACCCAATGACAACACCTCCCCATCCTCCCAGGTATAAAATCCACTACACTACCATGGTACTTTGCATTTTACAAAAGCACCGAATCCTCTGAAAATTTTAGAACAGGAATCTGACATTCAGACTGCTTGCACTTGCTTTCCTTTTACCTGCACGTACTATGGATGAATGAAGACGTTCATCCAAAGCCATATTTCCAATAATGCGAATTATGTTCCTTTGTATTTTTGCTGAATCTTTACGTAGCTGGTATATCCTCTGTAGTAGCTGAAGGCCTCCTTTAGCTTCAATTTTATCACAGTGAGAAGAAACCTAGCATTATACAGCAAATACAAGGACAGTAAGTAGACATTCCGCAAAAGGTTCCTTGAGATGCTATTAATTGACAAATTAGGGAATTTTAAGGTGCCGATATGATGCAGAGCCCTTATTACACAGAAATTCTTATTAATGTAGAATTTATTATGCCACAGTCGAAGAGGAAGTAAATATTTTAATATGCTAAATGCATGATTTCTAATGGATTGACAACCTGAAAGATGCCGAGTACCATTACTCTACTGTCCTCCATATCTGAGGAAGATGAGATCGCTCTCCACTTGGCATGATCAAATTTCAGCTAAAGTTCAAGAGTCTGAACAGGACAATTGTCTGCATTTGTTAAAGCACTATCTCAACCAGAGCTACTGGTCTTCCTCTTCACCATCTAAAATGCAATCAGTATAACCCCTTCTCTTTGAAATGCAAAGGTATTTCTACATTCCAAATAGTACTGCTATCATTATTGATCTTAAGGGCAACAACAGATTCTAGTCCAAGCAGATGAACATGCACGAATGATTTGTAGTGTCAACAACTGATATTGGCCAAATGCTTATGACTTGAACATGTTGTCTACAGTGCTTAAAAATGTGTGGTAGTTATAGAACTGCAATGTCCTAAAGTCTGTGGCTTTCAACAAAGACAAACACACGTTCAGAATAAGTACAGTCACAACTTGTTTAAACTGAAAATCTGGAATATAAAAAATTCTAGACTAAGTCAGAATTTCTCTGTATGTGGAAGATGTGAAAGGAATACTGGCAAAGCGCACTTTTTCCATCCCTACTACCAATAACAATTTGGTATTCTCAATGCTGTTTCTCAATGTTCTAGGCTTCTGAGCAATTAAGTGCACACAGAAGAGTGCAGCAACAGGAAACAAGACAAATCACTGTTACACAAAGTCTTCCATACTCTTCATCTGTGTCTGCAAAGAACAGACTGGTCTGGGGAAGATGCACTGTGTTAGCTGCATGCTGTGCAATATTCTGCCCAAAGGCAGCAGTTCTTGAAGGAAGGGCCTTTGTGAATGGACAAGGTTTGCATTCCATTCTGGCTCTGATTAGAGCGAATTCATGAGGCTACTTTGCTTTCTGGAAACCTGCACTAGAGTTAGATTAAGAGCCATAAGAACAGAACGCTTGTAAGCTTTCTGAACTGATGTACACCAACTCACACAAATTCACGCATACTTTGCACTAAGAATTTCTCATCATCAGCATCCTGCTTACTGAGAAGCTGCAGAGTGGAAATACTAAGTGTTCCCTCATGATATCTACCTCCAATGACTTTGAGTGTCAGTCCTTTGGACTTCAAGCATTCTCTCCTGCTTTGCTGTGTCAGAGCTGCCCTTTTACTTCTTGAAAGATACATACAGGTATACTACAGGGAAACTTGTAAGAGTTAATTAGAAACAATAACAGAACTTACATATGCTTCCCATGAGAAAAAATTATGCTGCCTTCCAATTCACATCAGTCTCAGTTGTCCAAACATCCTTACAGAAAGGGTCGGGGTAGGGGACAAGGAAATGGCAACTCCTTCCCGATATATGAGAAAGCATTAGGAAGGAATGTTTATAAGTGTAGCTTTTCAGTTATAGTTTAAAGGACAAATTACCTTAGAATGCTGTACTAAAGCTTGCAAGCAAAAGAGTTCCACTGTCTCTGAAGGGATTTTACTCAACGTCTCACAATATGGAAGTCCATTTCCTCCAAAACACCATAAGCCTCCCTGAAATGAGAATCAGTAAAAATTATACCACATTCCAAATGGCTATATAAAATAAGCATTTCTAAACTAAAACACTGAGTGTGTAATGATCTATAGAAATTGCTGTAAAGAGTGCACAGCATGCATGCACTTTTCAAAATGTACAAATTACACAACAGTACACTATAAAACTATCTACTATTTTTAACTGAAAATATTAACTAGATTTTTCAGTCGGTAATCTCCACAGTCTATTAACTTCAAAACATACAATAAAGGGGGAAAATGTAGGATTTTCATTTTGTTACTGAATGTCTTCTTTTAAAATACTTTGCTTAAGCATAAAAAAGCAAGAATCGGACTGCATCTAGATTTCCATAGATGCAAAAATGAGAAGAGGAGGAAAGAAGGTCTTCAATACATAGCATAGTGTCTGAAGACCAGTCCCTCTCAACCATGCAGTAAGAAGACCAGTATAACTTCAATAAAAAACAGTTTTCTAGAACAGCATGATTATCAAATGCCTCCAACTGTGGTGTCTTACCAAAGCTCCCTTTGTAGCAAGAGCTCTGGCTGTGAAAACAATAAAGGAGTCATAGTGTAAAAATATTACACATAACTGTGTCCTAGGAAATAAACAGTTACTGCACTCTGAAATATCTAAACAAAGCCTGACAGGCATCATTATTAACGTGACAGTCACTTTTATTATTACATCTTACAAAATAATCACTGATTTAAAGAGTCACAACGTTTTAATAAAAAAATAAAATGCACAAGTGATAACGGATGACACCGGCATTACAATTATTATTTTTAAGCAATAGCAGTACTTTAAATGATGTTTCTAAAGCCACCCAGGAAGTTGTCGGACAGATAAGAGTTGAAGAATTCCTAGTTTCCAAGTCTAAACAGACTACTAGACTATTCCAGTTCTGGTTTTGGCAATAGTGACCTGTTACAGGGAGGCATTTCCATGTGATATAAGAGAGTTTACTGTTTAAGGTGTGATAACAACTCATCAGTTTGTTAGTAAGACTTAACAGAGCTTTAATCATCTCAGCAGTAAAAGAACACTCAAACAATGGTAAGATGAAATGTGAAAAATAATTTTAAGAGCACTACAAAGGGTAGGAAATGTTCTGAACAAAATGTTGAAATATCTGCTTTATGGGAATGCTTGTAAGTAAAGATATAATCTTTCAATAGACCAACTAGTACAGCTGGGAAAGATAAACAAGCTTTCAAGCAGACAGACTGTACATCGAAGAGATTTTACGTATGTTTTACAGTCACCAAGTCTCTGTAATTCTCTTCCTATTACAATGCTTAAAAACATGGAAATAGGTTTTTATCTTTGAGCTCTGCAGGAACAAAGAACCCAAATAGTTCTGTTCTGCAGGTGGGAACTCACCCTTTGCGCAGCGAGAGTCTGACTACTTTCACGCAAAGCAAGAGATGTGAAGTACTGGACACATGGATCAAGACCAGTCTGAGGTAAAGATACTAACAACAAGCGAAGTTCATCTTCTATGGGATAATCCTGTGAGAAGTAAGCACAAATAGCTTGTGTTCAAGGCATGAAGCAAAACACAGAGTAAAGAAAGATCCAAAATAATGGAATCGGCCATATTAATAAGGCCATAAAATATGAACCCTGGACTTGAGTGCTTTGCAACTTCGGTTTAATAGTTACACCTGTAAAGACTTTGGAAACTGATAATTCTAAAACCACCGAGTGATGAAAAGCAAGCTTTAAAATTCATACTTTGGTGGCCTTATTCTAATAGGTCTGAAGGGCAGAAGAAAAAAACAGTTCCTCTTGGCACAGGAAGCTTAAAAGCTCACCCTTAACTACACAGCAATTTTGGTTCTGCTCCGTTACAATGAATGTATAAATCACTAGTAAAAAATGCAGACAACGTTTCTTTTAATCTTCAAAATATTCACATAGATGTTCATTTAATAATGCAGGGTAGATGACAGGAAAATAGATTCAACAAAGTCATTTTATTTGCCCACAGTCATGAAACTTGCAGTTATTCTAATCCTTGCTATAATCAGAACTGGAGACATATCTGATGTGCAGAGCAACACTTGCTGCCACAATGATTTGCTTTAACTTCCTAAGCAGCAGACTGGGAACTCTTAGCTTCAGTCACTGACCAATCATACTGCTGTAAAAATAAAGTATATACACACCCATATACTAGTATAAGCCAGTACTTCAAGACTGACAGGTACAGATCCACCATCACGTAATGTTACAAAGATAAGAAAGCAAAAACTAGAATATCACTAACAATCAAAGCTGTTTTCTCAGGTTTTTGTTGGTTAAGATATACAGGTATTCTCTGACAGGGACTTCTGCCAGCATTCATTTTATCAGCATTACAAAAGACCTCTTATGCTTTATGTGCCAATTCTGTTACTTGAAGAAGCTGATATGATCACATGACTGCTCAAACCACCATATATACACACATACAGGTTTCTTAATTAACATAAAAGCAAGCCGAGACCAAATCTATCCAACACGGATTTGGTGGTACTCAAAAGCTGGCAATAAAGAGGTGGGCCTACAGCAGAGCACCACACCAGCAGTGAGGATGCAAAGGCCTCCAGGAGTGCTCTCTACCTGTAGGATTCTGACAGTATCAACTAGACAATCTAGGATGACTTAATATAAGACTGCTTCACATTGCCTACTACATATGGACAGGCAGTGTGTGTATCAGACTGTAACTGGCTCAAACGTCACTGCTGGTAAATACGTAATGTAGATAGGCAGTCTGAGAACAATAATTGATCAACACTCCTATCATCATGTCATTCACTAATGCAGAGGTACCATAGGGGTGTACCACTATATTACAGTTTTGTATTTTGGTCCTAATTTTACTATGCGTTAGTTACTTTAGAAGAACTCCACTTTAGTATCGTTACCAACAACAAAAGCATTACAAACAAACAAGCAAGCAAAAATAATCTAATACCTACTTTTCATTTACTTACATTCTTTATTTTTGGCATTGGTGGTGGAGGCAGGAAGAAGCGAAGGTCGATATCTTTGGATCGAGCCAGACCTATAGCAGTCCTTTGATCACAGGTTTGGGCAACTGTACCATACTGATAATCTGTAGCATGAGAACTTCAGTGTTAGGGTTAAAACGAACTTTAATTATTTCATTTGTTTTAAAATGTAGTTTCTGATCTACTTTGCAAATATACTTGAAAAAAACCCCTCCGCCATCTACTTAAATAAGCTCTGATTTTGGAACCACAAGTTCCAAAAGATAAAAACTGAAGATGTTAGACCAGCACTATACTGAACTGAAATACACCTGGGCACTAAATCTTCATTATAGACCAGTTTGACAAAGGTTCTAAGATATAAGTTGAACACAAGCAAAAGCAAATGTTCAGTATCGCCACTGTGAAATGAATACAAAGACTACAAACACAAGCTTAATCCCCTGAGCTTGAGTTATAATTTGGAAGGCATCTTGCATACAAGTATCTAAAGGGTGGGTTGAAGGAGGATGGAGCCAGACTCTTTTCACTGGTTCCCACTGACAGGACGAGGGGCAATGGGCACAAGTTGGATCATAGGAAGTTCCGTTCCAATACACGGAAAAATTTCTTTACGGTGAGGGTGACAGAGCACTGGCACAGGCTGCCCAGGGAGGTTGTGGAGTCTCCTTCTCTGGAGATTTTCAAGACCCGCCTGGATGCAGTCCTGAGTAATGTGCTCTGGGCAGTCCTGCTCTAGCAGGGGAGTTGGACTAGATGATCTCTAGAGGTCCCTTCCAACTCTGAAGATTCTGTGATTCTGTGATACTTTTTTCTGCATACAGTATTAAAAAGCAGAGACTTAAATTCAAATACTGCAAAGACACAGAAACCTAATTTTAAATGATACAAAAGGCATGTTTCAATAAAATTGTTAATGTCACAAAATCAGGTAACCTTAGAAAAGGCAGGATAGCACCACAATACAATTTTAAATAGCCCTTCCTTACTGAAGATAGAAGACAGACTTTCAGTTACCTTACAGAAGGGAAACTGGATTTAAACAGTAAATACTGTTCCTTTCCAAAACCTACCTACTTTATAGCTGGAGAAATTGAAAATTACATACTGAAGTTAAGTGGCAAACTGAAGGGAAGGAAAAGAAAACATAACCTTAAAATGGATCACCACTTTTTTCTATAAAAATTTGTTTCTACCCTTGTTACTGTTATACAATTCCAGAATAAAACTGACAAGCCATTTAAAATATACTTTTCACAAACAGTCACAGATTGGCCACATTTTTAATTTGGTGCAGATAACTTACAGCTGCAAACTGAAGTCACTGAAGCTATGCTTTGAACAAGCAAAATACTGTATTTATGATAACAGGTATGCTGAACAATTTGGTCCTAGCTGTGAAAAGTTAGAACATACTTTCAGTCTCAACTTTTCTTGGGCTCGGTTTTGGAATACCAGGTTTAAAAAAAAGCCTGTTTCCCTCATGAAGTAGTTGGCAAGAATAGTGTTTGTGAAACATCAAAACACTACAGCAATGACCATCACAGAGAAAAGGAGATAACAAAAAGCAACTAGATTCCTGAGTACTAGCCATTTTGTGCACTGAGATCACCTGCTAACAGTATTCTACAAACACTAGACAGCTATATCAAATTAGCATACAAAGCTTCAGCTTTGGTACATCTTAACTTTCAAATGTTTTCAAACACAGCATTTTGATGTCAATTGCTTGAGGAAATTGATTTGAATTTTAAAGAGGCAATTTGAAACAAAATAAATCCCATGGCATGGAATTGCCCTGGAAGAGTGAAAGGTCCTCAACTGACTGGTTACCAGAATAATGAGAGTCAAGAGTAGAGTGTCACGTTGTTTATGTCGACTAGTGATAGAGGGGGAAGGAGGACACACATACACACCCCAACCCCTTTACTTGGGGTTTCATGGATATTTGCTGCTGGAGGAACAGGAAGGACTTATTACTACTAAATAATAACTAGGATGGAAAATGGCTTACAAATAACGTGCGCGCATACCTATAGTTAGTCATTACTACCTTGCTATTTACTACCTGTCAGCTCCTAACCAATTTTTATTAACTTAACCATGGCCTTAAACTCACTCCTACAGAGCTTTATAAAAATCACTGCCAGAACTTGTGACCATGTTAGCAGCCCCAACAGAAAAATTAAGGAACTAATGAACATGAACTGTTCTTGCACACCACGGCAGTGGTTTCAATTCTCTGGTAGGGAAACAGAGAAGCCTGCACTGCAGCCACACTCTATCAGTGCATTAGGAGAGAACAATTGCTTGAAATGTAAATAAACCCCCCACATTTTAGACCAAATTTCAGAGTGTATTTACACTACTTGCAGCTACTGGCTTTTTTTTCATGTTGGCAGCAGACTTGGAACAGCTAACTGAAACTTAGTTCCATTTCTGGGATGAATTAGGCTACATCAGGATACGCTACCATGCCAGTGACTGTTGTTTGCCAGGTCTTGTACAGCCTGCAGTCGGACCTCTTTGTCTTCTGACTGACTTCTCTTTAAAAGAAGCCATAAGGCACATTCATGATCTTCTCCATCAAATGTGCTGAATTGTTCTTTTACCAGGAAAGAAATAAAGACCAAGGTATTATTAATGAGCATTTTAACAGTCACATTTCTATTCATTGAGTAAAAAAATCTGCTTCTTTAAATATCTGAGTATTAGTCATTAACAGTAGTATAATGTTTTAATATTAAATTAGTACAACAAACAATGACAGAATGACATCAGTAAAATGCTGATCTTTAAATCAATAGGAAGGTTTTGATTCATTTTAGTGGCACCGAGTTGATATTTCACATATGTTACACACACAACCCCTGGCTGTCCCTTACCAACCAGAATTGCCAGATTCCAGCAGGACCTGGAAATGATTAGCAACTCTTGAGGCTCTGACCTTGAACAATTAATTTCATAGCACAACAGTGGAGGTACATATTGTTATAATCATTTAACAGATAGTTAAATGAGAATAGATAGTACCTCTCAGACAGTTTCTCATATGAAATGAAATTCTTATTTTAAATAAACAGCAGTGACACACTGTTACAAAAAGACTGTGCTGCTTTCAGTTAATATTGGCAATTCTGATGAAAGCATAACATTCTTTTCTAAAATGAAATGTTGAGGGTATTTCATGCCCCGAACACCTTTCGTACACAAACCTGGCATCTTAAGCTTCAAACCTCTTCTGAAGCAGGATAAAAAAAAACAAACTCAAATCTCTTCTTAACCATCCCTTTAATTTACTTTTAGAAAATGAATTAATACATAAAAATATACTAATATCTTATATCAATATAGAAAATGATAAGTAATATTACCACTGTTTAAAACACAAAAGAACATGTTAAGTTTGTATGAAAAAATATTTTAATTTCTAAAAGGCTTATGTTTTACTATTCAAAAATATTAATGATAGATGAAGCCATGCTTTCAATACTTACCATTAAAAGGTCTCCGGAAAATTTTAGCTTCTGTTTCTAGAATTTTCCTCACTGCTTTATGGATTTCTTTTCTGGCTTGGTATGTGATCCCTACAAGAGTATTTGTAGATTACTGGAAGTCTGAAAGACAGTTCTTTCACATTATTTTTCACATATATATATATATTACAGACACAGACATACATATGGACATGCATATATATACAGACACACACATACATATGGACATATATAGAGAGAATTATCTCATATGAAGAGAACTGTATGTACAGAATTATCTTTAAAAAAACCAGCCACCAGCTTAAAATAAATTTGATGTCATTGTAAAGAATATTATTTTTGTAACAGACTTCAGGAAATACAACTTTCCTTATATAAGAGTGACTTCCAGAAACATTCTATTCTCTTAATATTCTATTTTTAGAATCCAAACAATTATGTGTCTTACCTTGATATTCACTTGGATTTAGAGAAGCTGTACGTACATATACATGGGATTTAAGTTTTTCTTGATGTATAGCTTGAGTATCGATTTGCAGTAACTTCTTTAACGACAGGACTTCATACGTAATGAATACAAAACCTCTTCAAATAAAAGAAAACTGCACATGAATATTAATTTAAAAATATGATGGCAAAAATACATTAACAATCATTTTGGTACAAATCATTCAGATTTTATCAAGTATATAATAGTCTGCAGATTATTTTAATTTAGCAAAGTAGAAAAAGAATCTAAAATACTCAAAAGTAGTAATAACTATAAGAAAATACGCTTCAAAACTATATTCTACCACGTCTAAAGGTCCCCTAGTATTGGCAAGTTTTTTGAAAGATACATGAATTAAAATTTTTACTGTATACATAAGTTACATATATGCTTGTCAGTTCCAACTTACCCTAGTATAAGTGATCCAGTTACCTTTGCGATTTTTCCTTGAAAAAATAAAAAATTAATGTCAAAGTTGTGTGCATCACCTCAATATAAACATAGTTAGCATTTGATTACCAGACATTAAGTATGTCAGTCATTAAGAGTAAGCTTTTTAAAATTTTTCTACGGCTCTCTGGCTTTCAGGAAATCCCTACCTAAATTTACAAATGGAGAAAACATTACTTGATTAGAATTTCCTGCTCTCCTAAGCAAGATGATGAAACATGTATCCTGCCAGTGCTATTTACTTTGAGTATTGCTACCTATCTATTTCATTCATTGCTCAGCTGCAGGAATCAACAATAAACTTTCTCTGCCTGTACCACTAGCATTCATTTGGAACTCTAGATTATTTTAAGAAGTTAACTTTTTCTTACATGGTGTGGATATTTCTTCAATGTACATGAATACATACAGGAGTATGTATGTTCTTTGAAAAGTCCTGCAGAGTCTCCCTGAGAAAATACATTTTTTTAAAAAAATTCCATTATGAGTTCCATAATACAAATCTAATTAATAAAGCAAGCAGCTGAATAAACATGTCACTTGCAACAATTTCCCTTTTAAGTCTAACAACTCCTGTAAGATTTGAGTACTTTTGCCTGGACAAAGTTGAGCTAATTATCTGGATGTAAGGATCTCAATACAGAGAAACTCTATTATTATCATCAGTAGCAACAAACCCAATGGAACACATCTCACCTATCGTGAATAATTTCTTTTCCTCAGCATGAATTGGGAGATTTGCCCCACAACCACTGCCACCAGGTTCTGTCTTTGTGAGACCATAAGAATTTTGCATGCAGACAAGAGGCAGCTACGTGTTGAAGAAATAACTGGCAGAGAAGATTGTAAAGGGAAAAAAATGCAATGCTTCCTGTAGAGCAGAAACGGAAATAACCTATCTTTTAATGCTCAAAAATAAACTTCAGAATTGTAAGAATTGTCATTCTATACAGAAGACACCAAAGAAAGCAGAGACTAAGCAAGAAAGATTGCAGAACTAATATCAGTAAATAAGGAGGAAGAAACAATAGAAACAAACTTTATTCAAACTTTATTCACAGCTTATGGATGTAATTGTTTCATGGCTCTAGAGGTTACAAAAAATCAGATACAAAATGGAGTTTAAAGTAGTTTAATGAGATTGCATTGGGGGGGGAGGGGCTCATCTCATATTCTAATCCCAGATAATCTGCCGGTGTCATTTTACATATCACTATGCAAAGCAAGGTCAAAAGCAGACATCCACTTTAGGCAAGTAAAAGCTTTTGATCACAAAGTATTCAGGGATTTAGATCTTTTGTATCATTTAATTATGCATGGTCTCATACCAACACAGATTTTTCCTTTTTATTATCACCTCAGATCAATACATATGGAACTTTACTCACTGATATCATTCCAGGGTAGGTGTGTTTTTGTGGCTGGACCAGAGGTTCCTATTTGTCTATAGCAAAATATACAGTAAGCGGACACTGACATTCTGTGTAAAGAAAAAAAGAGGAAAAAAAAGAAAAAGTAATGACTGATTTGAGAATTAGAACACAAAAACCTGTTGCAGTTTTTTTGCTGTCTTTTTACAGCAAAGGTCACGATAGCAAAGGACATGATTTACAGCAAAGGTCACAATAAACCATATTTGTGTCATTTCACTCCATATGCTTGAATTAAAGAAGTCTATAAGCTCCTCGAATTAATAGGCTGCACTTCACTACATAGTTTTGCCTTTAAAGCGTAAATCCGACTAATACCTCAAGAATGTAAAAACTCTCCAGTTAATGAAAATAAGTGCTGGTTCTAAAACGCTCTGACTCCATGAAACTCATAGGGCATGCTTACAGGTAAAACATAGAAGACGCATCTCATTCTAGAAAAATTCCTACACATGCAAAAGAATGAAAACCTAGCTGTAGCCATGAAGGAGAACCTTTTCTAAAATTAATGCCTTAGCAATTCAGCATTATGATGACACAGAATACAGACAAATTGCACTGCATTCACTGAATGCTGAAATTGAACTAGAATTTTTTTTCCAATCACAAACACACATATGATATTTTAGAACTACCGAAGTTCTAAATGTACAAGCAAGAATCTTCTTGACAGTAAAGATCTCCATGAAAATAGTATCTGAGTTCTTTAGAAATATGAAACGATTTATTCTTCTGACCTATATATGAGGCAAGACACCGAATTTTCCCCGTTTTACAAGTAGAAAGATGAGTTAAGCATGCTGCAACTTCCTTACACATTCTAGATATCACATTGCCTCTTTGAAGAAGTGGGATTATTCAGGAGGGACTGTAAAGGAGCCATGGCCTGTAGACCACTGATCAAGGATGTATCCTCACCTCTGCACAATGAGGTTCAAAGAAAGTATAGTTATATTAGTCAAGCACTGAAAACCAAGCCAATTTAGGCCAGGCAAAAGCACCAATTCCTGTTTCTGCCACTCACATATATTTACCATTTTATGTATTAGTAAAAAGCTACTGCCTTGACATTTGAATTATATAAGAAAAACTTATATAAGTTAGGTAATAAACAAACTGGGTTTGGCAACCCACAACAATCAAGTTCTGCATGTTACTTCTGTTGAAGACTAAATCTCAAGTCTTAGTAGACAGAACATGTAGTATTTTTAGTACAAGAATTATGCCAAAGTCCAGAAAGAATATTAAACATTTATAACAATCACAAAATACACAAAAAGATGTTTTTTCATAACTGCAGAAGTAATATGACATTCATATTTTATGATAAGTGAAATTTTAGTGTCTGCATTGATACATTTACGCTGACTGAAATACTGAATTAATCTGTTTAAATGGATTTAAAACCACCCCCACCCCCCCTCACATATTTATCAAATTACTGTGTTGGAAACATAGACATCCTTATTAAATGTCAAATTAAGTCTATATCACCATGACAATTACCCCAAAATGGTAAAATATCATGTGTGTAAATCTTGATCAGTAAATCTGATCTTGAAATATAGGAGCCCTTTATATTCTCCTTGAATATAAGGTAATCTCTACAGACCAAAAAAAGAGCTTATCTCGCTTTTAATGTCAGTGTCCAATTTCTCTGAACAAGGGGCCTTTTTTGTTTCCGTCCACACATATGCCTTCGCTCTTTTCCTGTTTCCCCCAAAGTTTTGTTTTTTTCCCTTCTCACCTTGCTTGTGGTTTAGCATTACCCCAGCACTGCCACAATCTCAGCAAGACAACCTTTTGGCTTCTGTCATTTCAGCATTGTGTTTATCCATTCACTTCAACAGAGCACACAACACTACGAAACGCTTTTATGACATTAATAATCAGTCCTCTGGAGACACCCCCCCTGCCTCCAAACTTCCTGTCTAATCTTTACTATCTTTATTCACAGAATCACAGTACTCAGATTTACTCTTCTACCTAACCACAGTCTGTGACTGCAACAAACGTGTAGTTCGGTGACACCAGGTACCACAATTCCCTGACTTCGAAACACACACCTGCAAGCACCAGAGGGCCAAAGCGAGTACCATTTCTTTGTTGCCAGGAACCTCTGTTCAGGTCTGAGACCAAATATGCTTAGAGATATACCAATATAATGCAAATGGCCCATTTTGCAGCCGGTTTCACAGCCGGTTCAGGAAGCTCTGCAGTCTGCATTGAACTCCTGTACCGGCCCGTGCCGATGAGCTGCTGTGGTGCCAACAGTTCTGTTGGGCCTTACCCCAGCGCGGGGCAGGGACCCACTGCTGCAAAGTAGGCAACTGGGCGATTAGGGTACATTTAATAATAATAATGATGATGATGATGATGATATAATTTTAGGCAATGCAACACCTAAACGGCCAAGGAGGAAAGCGGGGATAACTCTCTGCCTCTTTGCGAAGGGGAAAACCCCGTTTTGTTACCTTTTACGCGCTCGCACGGAGCGGGTGAAGCCCAAGGCACCACTGTTATTTCTGGAGCTTTTTAACAAGCGCGGGCTGAGCGGGGCCTCCCCGCGCCCGGGCGGGGCAGCGTCGATCGGCAGGCCGGGGGCCGGGGCCGGCACC
>NW_009647763.1:4564113-4568969 GCF_000708025.1 Charadrius vociferus | reverse complement strand
CTGCTCGGCCTGATAGGCGGGCAGCGCTGCTGGTCCGGGGGAGGCGAGTTGTCTGTAGAAGGATCGCTGAGTTCAACCAAGGCGTTGTTTCTTTTTTTCTCCCCCTCCAGATTTCCTCTGTTTACGTGTGTAACCCAAAGCCAGAGTTGTTCTTGTCACCTCTTCCTTTCAGCGTTTGTGAGGGAACTGCGAAGATGGTGAATGTTCTGAAAGGTGTTCTTATTGAATGGTTAGTAACAGCACTTACTGTATCTCATTGTGTCAGTCCATGTGTTTCTTTAGAGCTGGAAATATTCTAAGTAACTTAAGAGTCTAGACAAAAAAAAAAAAAGAAATGTTGTGAGGAGGAGTGATGCAGAATAAGTAGAGAAAAGTGTGGCCTTTGTGGGAGGAAGGAGAGAGTGGGTAATCCTAATTCCAAACTCCTTTTTTCTTTTCTAGATACTGTTTTCTACTTACGCTTAACCATTAGATGTTCTCTCTTGTTCTTTATATTGCTTACAAGTAATGGGTTTTTTTTGTCATCGTTTGTGAGCAGTATGTTTCTTTACTGATTCTAGAGGAAGATGAGATAATATTTCATCTTTTCTTTCCCATTTTTTTTTTCATCAACTACAGTCCAAATTCCATTCAAGGCTGACATGTGGCTCTGTTTGTAGATCATACTCAAGAAGAATATTGTTGTAGTTTGTAAAAGTAAGCTTTTGATGTATGTGAAGTAAACATGTTTTCATACAATCTGAAGTCTCTAGACTAAGAACCAGATAACTGGTTAACTCCAAAGGAAAAAGAAGCATCAATCAAGATTTGTGGGGTCATTGCATAGCACTATATGACATACTGTTCACTTAGATTGTAAACATATTAACAGATTATAACTGTACCAAAGCAGAAGAACCTTAAACCTCTTGTGATGTGCCTGCATGGTACATATAGCTGTGATCTTGCAGCAGCTAACTTCTGAGCTGACTGGATGTTAGCCAGCTGAATTCTGGATGGCTATGTGTGGGCAGTTCAGAGCCTAAACTCTGCTGTAACAAAAAGGCTGTCTTCTCAAATTTAGCTCCATGCTAGTACATTGCCAAACTTTCTGAAGCAGGAGAAATTGCCTCCCTGAAGCTGATTGTGTAAAGGTGCCCAGAGCAGAGTTCTTGCCTGATGAGGCAAGAAGTTCTAAAATCTCAAGCAGTTAGCAAAATATTTTATTTTGCACCGTATGTGTTTACACATACCTAAAGATCTGTGTGGTTTTTTTCAGCTCCATGGCCATGTCCCACTTAGTGTTAGTGTGGAACTTAATCATTCTCCCTGGAAGGGAATTTTCTATCTGATAACAAATCCACAGTGTTTGTTATGCCATCAGGCATTTTCAACAGCCCCCTGGGAAACTGACCTTTGAGTTGGTTTTGCTAGCTCTTGGTGGTTTGGTTTTGTTTTTTTTCTCCCCACCTTTGCATGAAGGTAGGGCTAGGATTGCAAAAATTGCAACCTGGAAGAAGATGCAGAATTACTATAAACGTGTCCCCTTGTTTATGCTTCAGATACAAATTTTTTACAACCCAATTTTCTTAAGATGTTTAAGATAGTAAATGGACAGGGAGTGGAAAAAATTAGACACTTGTGATTGTGTAAATCATGCAAATAAAACAGTGAAATGTTGTGCAGGTCTTTTTTTTTTTTTTTTTTTCTCCATATGCTTCCAATAAATAGCTAAACTTTTCTGAAGATACTATATCAAGGATTATAATGTTCAAGTACTGTAATCAGGTCAGTTTTTCTGCTGTAACATGCATCTACTGGTAAAAGGCACTGGTTACAGTTCTGTATGCTGATTGTGTGAAAACCAGCCTCTGGATACTGCCTGACATCATCCAGGCTGGTCATACCAGCTAGGACAAATGCTTGTGTTGTCTAGTACTACTGATGTGAGTCGATACAGCTGAATGAAACAAGCAAAAAATAAACCTCCCTGCACCCTTCCAAAAGGGGATGTGGAAGAACGCTGGGAACCATATATTTCTGCTATCTGATTTTTCTCAACTATTCTGTTTCTCTTTCTTCTTATGTGCCAGAGCACATAAATAATGGCTCTTATAAAGAAGATGTGGCTTCCAGACTTCCCCATTCTCCTTTCCTCAAAATTACTTTGTACTTTGAAAACTCATCTTACTCTAATCATGCTTCTGCAGGTTTGAGGCTAATATTAAAGGTGTTTTTTTGAGTTGCTGGATAGGGAGCAGGGGAAGGGTTTGGTCTCATAGTGCCTGTCTTTGCACCATGTATACTTTTAGGTAAGGAAGAATTGGTCTTCATACTGCATTTAAAAGAGGAGATTAACCAAGGAGTTCTTTTAAAATTTACTGTGCTACTAAGAATTCTCTTTAAGAATTAACTATGTTGCCAAAACAACTATTTTTATGATTTTGAAAGTAGTAATAGTAGTCCTGAGGAGTAGTTGTAGTTCTGAGCTACCTGATTCCAATTTCCTGTATTTCTCGCATGTATTCTTCACCATTTGTTGCAATCGAATACTAAGTTTTACCAAAGAGCATGTTTTTCCTCTTTTGTAAAAACTAGTATCAGAGTAATATTATCTGAATTCTTCAAAACTTCAGTGGATCAAAGAGCTTATATTTTGAAGCCACTTTATCTATCTGCTTAGTATAATGCAGCTGTTTCAGTTACCTGTAATTTCCATGCTTCCAAAATGTTTTCTTCTAAACACTTAAATTTCACTTAGAAGGTGACATCATGAAAAAGAAATTAGAGTGTTCAGTTATGGTGTGATAAATGTACAATTCATACATGACCACTTTTTCTGTTATACTACTTTGTGTGAGGTTTGTGTTCTCCTGGGTTTTAGTTACCCTTAAACAAAAATATGCTTTAAGAAAACATGTTCTTATGGCGCTATTGCTGAAGATAGAAATGTAAGTTCAAACTTGCGTTATTAAGGGTTGGTTTGTTGGGTTTTTTTAAGCTACTTTAACAGCAGCATAGGGGAACTTCTCTGCTAATCAAGCAGCTAGTTCTCGTTAGACTTCATTATCAGTTTATTTTTATCTCTAAAGTAACCCAAGCAATTACTATTGTGAAAGAAACAATTTTTTTAAAAGCTTCGTAAACTTTATTTAAATTGGGAGCAACTATTGAAATAAATATTAATTTCCTAAATAACTTTGGGAGTGTCTTCAAGCATTTTTTGTTTGTTTTTTTTAAACTGTATCGTATTACAGTGAGGTGGGATCTGATGTGTTTTTGTCTCTGCAGTGACCCAGCAATGAAGCAGTTTCTGCTCTACTTGGATGAATCAAATGCATTGGGAAAGAAGTTCATCATACAAGACCTGGATGAAACTCATGTCTTTGTATTAGCTGAGTTGGTTAACTTCCTCCAGGAGAGAGTGGGCGAGTTAATGGACCAGAACTCTTTTCCTATTACTCAGAAGTAAAAAGACTAGAGAAGTGAGATTACTGTGAGTTTTGGAATAGTGAATTTCAATAGCTTGGGTTGTTACTGTTTAATAGATACACTGTGGTTAGTAAGTTCTACATAGAAGTGGCTACTCTAGAAAATGGATCATTTTCATAGACAAAATACTCTTGAATTGGATTTTATTTCTCATTTTGAAAGATTATGGTATCTTTATTAAAATCCTTAAAATGATACACTTGAGGACTTGCCTAGAGAATTTTTCATGCATGCTCTCTGTTTTTCCTTTAGGATTTTCATCTTGCAAGATGGTATGACCCAAAAAATAGAGTAGTGTTTCTGTATTATAATGCTATATGAACTCCTGTGACATGTTACATTCCTGTGGAATTGTTTAAATCTGTTTATAGTGTGACTGATAGAATGTAAAGAATGTCTGTTGAAGTATGTTCTGTGCTTGATGGAACATCTCTGTAAGTTGAAGACGTGGTCAGATACTGCTTTAACTTAATGGGTTTCATACACCAAAAATGAAAGTTTGTATGAGTTTTTTTTTGTTTTGGTTTGTGTTTTTTGTTGTTTTTTTTTTTCCTAAACATTTTACAAATGCCCCATACTAATCACCTACTTTTACCAAAGCTACGTTTTCTGTGTTGTTCTGGATTTCGGGAGTGGTGGTAAGAATCTAGGTGTTTGGAGGGGAGGGAGGGATATGGGGGAATGGGGACAACAAAGTCCATTACCACAGGTCATCACATTTTAGTTGAAAACTGATTACTTGCATATCAACAATAGCAAATTAAAGGGGTAATGTAAATGGGAGACCAGTCCTTTAGATATAATTGCTTGTATTTTTCCACTGAAGCGAATACCTGGACACAATAAGCTATGTGATCAGGAAGGGGAAATAAAGACTTGGTTGCTCTACTTGTGAAGAAGAAAGCTGTTTTTGTTTTCTTGGGGGGCTGTTGGGGTTTTGTTTGTTTTGGGTTTTTTTCTTCAGCTTAGCTTTTCCTCCCCTGTTGTGCTTTGCTGCAGAGAAAAAGCCTTGTAGTTTCAGTGGCAAGAGGTCTAGCCACACCACCCAAGTTGCAAAAGGCAAAGAGAGAGACTGGGAGAATGAGGTACTACCCACTGTGGGAGAAGAGCAGGTTCAAGACCATCTAAGGAACCTGAAGTTGCTCAAGTTCATGGGACCTGAAGAGATGCATCTGCGGGTCCTGAAGGAACTGGTGGATGAAGTTACTAAGCCATTATCAGTCACATTTGAGAAGTCATGGCAGTCCAGTAAAGTTCACACTGACTGGAAAAGGGGAAACATAACCCCCATTTTTAAAAAGGGAAAAAAGCAGCAAATTATCTCTTGATGGACTTTCACTGCTAAGGGTTGAGCTGGTGCTTGACTTTTTGCTTTCAATCTGAAT
>NW_009647763.1:4549623-4564058 GCF_000708025.1 Charadrius vociferus | reverse complement strand
CATTTATTTGAACTTTATTTCTTATTTGCTACTTATTTATATTTAGTAGCTCTAAAAAAGCTTGTGAGTTCACTTGTTTTGTGATGTATACAGTTGCTTTTGAGTAGTTACTGTAACTTTGAACGGGCTTATAAATACCACTTTCACTACCACAAATGCAGAAACTGAAGAGTCATATTTGACGGAACGATGAAAGAGTTCTCTAAAGCAAGGTAAGAAAATTTGAACAATGCAAACAATTTATGTTAAATGGGAAGAGAGGGGTGGAAACTGAAAATGCAGCTTCCTATTAAAATAAAGCAACAGCACGTGATGATTTTTATTGAAAATAACACTACTTGGTGTTTTGTTTTTTGTTCAAGCCTCAGATTATTTTTTAGAGTTTGTTTATTAATGGTCTTCAAAGAAAAGCTGTGTAATGTGACCATAGTGTACCACAAAAGCAAATAAGCCTAAATGCTGTCACATATTTAGATACTTTTAGAAATTGTGGGGTAAGCGAATTCTGGAGGGTGGGGTTTTTTAACATGGGGGTTGTCAGCACAATATAAAGGTGGCCCAGAGTTAGTCGGTATAGATGGGGATTATAATGAATTTCTTTGGTTGTTACCAACACTAGTACAACTTCTCTCTGGTACAACGGTTAGCCCAGGGAGGATCGTTGTCCAGTGCAGTAAAGGAGGAAATAACCAGTGATCAGTAGAGAAAATGGATGTGGCCTCAAGAAAGAAAACTGGGTTGAAAGAAAATAGAGAATGCTTCAGGGAATTGCCCCATTTTACCTGAGAGAACCCAGATTGAGTGGATTTGACTTTGTAGCTAAACTGCCAGTGTTGTCTCACAAAAAGGTAGGCGTCTGAATCCATTTGGAATGAATGATAGAGTGGGGGTTTTTGTTTGTTCGAGGTTTTTTTTAGAAATTTTATGTCCTTATAATGATTGGGTTTTGTTCTATGCAGGACAGTGCTGAGAGGTAGATGGCTAGTTTGATGTGCCGTACAAAAACTTCTCAAAGTGCTGTTGTACATTAAGAAATCTTACTTTATGGTCTTTCCAGAATCATCGGGTGTATTCAAAAGCATGTCTTCTGATTCTTTTTCTTTTTTTTATGTTTTTTACTGTTTTTTCTCACTTAAGTACTGGGCCACCTCAAGTATGCAAGAACAAACTAGAGAACATGTGTTTTATGTATTAACAGGATTGTTTTCTGTGAGCTGAAGTAAACAGGATTGTTTAGTGTGAGTTCAAGATAATGGTATTTCATAGTGTCATTAAAATGGCTTCTTTTAACTTTTATGATGATAATGCCAATTAAGAAGAGTGTCCAATTTCAGTCAACCCCTAGGTTGAGCTTGGAAAAGTAGGGTTCTTAAAAATAAATAAATAATAATAAAAATATATTTATTAAAAAAAATAATCGGTAAGTCTTATATTAGCCAACAAAGGCTGTGAGCTTTGTTTGCTCTTCCAACCAAGCAGTGGGCCACTGAAGAAAACAGTAAGCTTTTGTAACAAATCTTTTTGCAGTTCCCAATTCCACAGCAGATTCTGATCCTTTTCCCACACTGACTTGCTGATAATCCCACGAATGATCCCATTAAAGCTGGTGGAGGTTACTGTGAAATGAGACATTACTGAGCATGTCAGAATTGTGTGTCTGTGTGTGTTTTGTAATTCAGACTTTGGCAAGGCTTACATGTGCTATACAAAATTAAGGATTCAATAAATTGGTGACATTCATAATGATTGAAGAAACAATTTTTAAAAAATAGGGTTTCTGATAGAAATATGATGTGGAGGAGGTTTTGTTCTTTTTTTTTTTAAGATGTGGAATAGAAGTACTATTTTACCCATCTTTGTTTCATATAAAAAGATTTTCAGGACTGAAGACTTAACAGTTTGAAGGCAGACCAGTAAGGGGAGCTCTTACCAATATTAAACTGCTTTTTAAAAAATTGCTGCAGCATGGGCAAGGGTGAGTCAGAGACTTACCGTGCTTTGGAACATTAATGTCTTTCTCTCTGGGTGTGCTTTCAGCCAGAGATAAACGTTCTACTTCAAGGGATCCTTCTAGAAAGATATTTGCAGTAAGAAATGTAGTATCTTTAGCTCTGAAATTTCTTAGATGTTTAGTTATCCATTGTTTTCTTTCTATGCTTAGGTACACAGTCCCGTTAGGTTAAAATGTTGTGTCTGAAATGTGGTCTTCCCTTCAGATGTTACTGGTAGGTCTGTGTATCTCCACCACTAGCCTGCTTTAGGAGTTGCTCTATATTAAGTCACATAATTTTTAGTGAGTGTACCATTGTTGATACAGTCAAAAGTAACTTTTATGAAGGTTTTTTTCTCTTTATTTCCTCATCATACAAAATGCATATGATTATAGGGTACCTCTTCCTCAGGGCACATGCACCATACAAGAACTGTTCAATGTTACTCTTATTTCAGTCTGCACTGAGGATTTCTGCATCTGTATCCCTAGGGTGTTGCTAATAGTACATAGAAATGAGGCATCTAGAACATTTTTCCCCAACTACTCCCAAAAGCGAGTAGCTTTATTGGTTTACACCTATATAAAGGTAAAATTCAGTATGCTTCCTAAAGAAGCAAACAGAAAAGCCACAATACCGATCAGTTAAGTTTTAATATGAGGGGGGAAAAAAAACCTACTATCTTGGACATTAGCGGTTGTATTTTTCATATAGAGAGAAAAACTAATTTTCTCTCCTCTGATTGTGTAGTAGTAATAAGCAGATTAACTGCAGAATAGAAATGGACTATAAGATTGCTGTCCAGTGAGCAAATTAAAAAAGTGAGAATTTTAGAATATTGTTGTTAGCTTTTAGCTTTCTGTTCTTGAACAATTCTAGGTTTTTTAACAGCAGCAAATATAAGGTTCCTGAAAGCGATCTCATTTTCAGATTAATATTTTCCTTTTACCAAAAGAAAAGCAGACTCGTAATACCCATGTAGGAATGTGCTCTAACACACCAAAGAAAATCCACTGAGCACCAAAACTCTGACAGATAATTGATTAGCCATATAACTAACCCCTCAGGAAAGAAACAGCAAGCACAATTTCTGGATGACTATAGATTGAAGGACTTGGCTGTGAGAGCTATAGTTGTTCACTTTTCTGTTACAGGAAAGATGGACCCAGTTGTGCAGGATGATGGGCACATTTGCAGCTGTGAAGAGATCACTTGTAGATAAGAAAGTATTGCACATTTCTACGGTGTTGGCATAACTGATATACTGTCAGTAGCGAGAGGTAAACATACTCAGCAAACCTTTATAATCTGTCAGCATTTTGTGTGTTGTGTTCCTGCTGTTTTGAAGCTAGAGGGGTGAGGTAGGAGGATGAAAGAGAAAGAAGGTAAGAAAGAGGGGGAAGAGTATTTTAGGCTTATAACTAGCATTTCCTGTTAATTCTGAAATTGAACAAGATCACAAGGAGCATAATGACAAAGTTAAGAGAGAGATTGCACTCAATTTTGAATTTTTGTCCAAAAAGGTACTTGCAATTAACTAGAACTTAATTAGTTTACAGAAGGTCCTGTACTTATCATCAGAGCCAACACATCACAAGGACTGGGAGAGCAAATTTTCTTAACGTTATGCCTATTATTCTACTTTGCTTCTGTCCTGGATGGACCACTTCTCCATGTGGAATGATAGTGTAGTTTTGCTTCCTTTTAATCTCTGGATTTTCCTACATTGGCAACTTCATTGGGTGTAAAATGTTTTCCATGCTTGTGGTATGTATATCATTAGGTATATAGGTATTGCAGAAGCTAGAGATTCAGCAGCGATGAGTAAGCCTGGAATAATGACAGCCTTCTGTATCATCAACCAGCTTGAAATTAAGATATGAAAGAAAAATCTCTCTTCAGCTGTAATATGAAGCATGCTCCCTGCATTTGATTTTGCTTTTGGTCTAAACTGAGCCTGTCTTTTAATTTGGGGAGTTATAAAGTCAGTATAAAATTCAAGACAAAAGAGGCCTGGTTTCTTAAGGAATATTTGAAATTGATATTGTCAAGCACAGCCATGGCAAGGTCAGTGTGACAGGACTGTGACAATTTTTTGCTGCTGGGCAGGTTGCCATTTGGGCAAAGGCAGTAAACATCTAAGCAAATCTATCAGGAGGACCACAGAACCTGAAGTCTTGGAACTAGTACATGTTTCCCCTTTTGCCTTTGAGTAGCTTGTTTTTTAAAGCCATTTCTGCCTATTTAGTCTGCTGTGTGACAGCAGGAGCCAGAAGGAGCTGTAGGGAGTGGGAAGGAGGGATTCTGAGGGTGTATGTGTTTCAGAAGGTGGTTCCTAAAGTTGTTTGCTACAAATAAGAAAAACTAGACCAAGCTTAAATTGCCTTTTCAATATGCAGAGTTATTCTAGCTTGTTTCTTTTTTAAAATGGACTAAAAAGCAGAAGGAACTGTGAAGGTGCTGGAAAGAACTTTTATTGTTCGAATCGCTCACTACAAGAAGCAACCAACTATACCTCTCAGTTTGAAACGGTGAAGAAGGCTGTCATGTAGTGGAATTTTTCATTATCATCATAGTTACATGAAGATCATAACCAAAATAAGTCATAGAAACAGAGAGAAGACTGGTATAAATGGCCTAAGTTTAAGACTGGTGGTCAGACACTGGGAACACTTCATCCTTGCTGAATCATAGAATGGTTTAGGTTGGAAGGGACCTTGAAGATCATCGAGTTCCAACCCCCCTGCTATGGGCAGAGACACCTCCCACTAGACCAAGTAGCTCAAAGCCCCATCCAGCCTGGCCTTGAACACTCCCAGGGATGGAGCTTCCACAACTTCTCTGGCCAACCCGTTCCAGTGCCTTACCACCCTCACAGTGAAAAATTTCTTCCTAATATCTAATCTAAATCTCCCCTCTTCCAGTTTGAAGCCATTCCCTCTCATCCTATCACTACACACCCTTGTAAAACGTCCTTCCCCAGCTCTCCTGTAGGCCCCCTTGAGGTAATGGAAGGCCGCAATAAGGTCTCTATGGAGCCTTCTGTTCTCCAGGCTGAACAACCCCAACTCTCTCAGCCTCTCCTCATAGGAGAGGTGCTCCAGCCCTCTGATCATCTTCGTGGCCCTCCTCCAGACACGCTCCAACAGGTCCACGTCTTTCCTATGTTGGGGGCTCCAGAGCTGGATGCAGTACTCCAGGTGGAGTCTCACAACAGTGGAGTAGAGGGGCAGAATCGCCTCATTTGACCTGCTGGCCACACTTCTGATGCAGCCCAGGATACAGTTGGCCTTCTGGGCTATGATCACACATTGCTGGCTCATGTTGAGCTTCTGGTCAGTCAGCACACCAGGTCCTTCTCCTCAGGGCTGCTCTCCAGCCGTTCCCCGCCAAGCCTGTATTTGTGCTTGGGATTGCCCTGACTCACATTAGGACCTTGAGATTAATCAAGTTTGAGATTAATCCCTTGTGCCAATATTCTAAAGTTTCTACTAGTCAGGAGGCTTGCCTTGGGACATCTAGGGCAGAATCATAAGTTGGATATGCTGGAAACTTGTCAGTCTTGAGTTGAGGGAACATCAAAGTCTGGATTTTTCAGTGTCAAAAACTGTTACAATCAAACATGACAGGTACTTGTTGTAGCATGCACTATGTAATGATGATGGTCACACACATTTGTAATGAATGTGATGACATGAAATAGTGCAATAATGAAGTATCATGTACAATTAAAAGGGTGATGTACAGATTTTCTTCTCTTTTAAATGTATGAAAAAAAATACATACGAGAATAACTTGTGTGTGCAGCAGTAAGTATTGAATGCAATTCATTCTATCATCTCTGATGCCAAGTGATTGATCTTTTTTAATGAAGCAGCTGTTTAAATATATGTAAATTGTGTAACAAATGTTGAGAATATAGACAAAACGCCAAGTCATTAGTTCCAATTTCTTGCAGATGTTGGTAAGAAAATCATTAAAAAGTAATAAATATACAAAGCAAATATTAGCAAAGCAATTAAGTGTTTGTTCATGCAAATGTGAACTTATTACCAAGTGCAGTGAACTTACTACTTGGAGTTGTTCTGCCAGCTTTGAGACCTGATCATATGTGATACTAAGCACTACATTTAACATTAATGTTTTTGCTTTTGCCTTACTACTAGAGCTGTGAAAATGAGTTCTCTTTGAGAAGGGAAGATGTTAACAACATTATTTTAGTAAGACTATCTCACCACTTATAGTTCACCTTTGAATTAACTAATATAATCTAGTGGAGAAGTGAAAAGTCTGACATTGCTCTATGATCTTAAACAGCTTTCCTTCACCCTAGTGTAGATTTCCTTCACCCTAGTGTAGATTTTCCTATCTGTAGAATGGGAATAAGAGGACTTATTTTTCTGCTACTCCTATGAAGCAGAACTGCAGCCTTGCTTTGTATACTATCTATACAAAATGCACAATGGAAATCTGTCCTGCTCTCTCTTCCTGTGAAAATGTAAGTATTCCCTTGTAAAAGTAAATGTTGGGGGTACTTCATAACATACATATGAAAATATGCATTCAGTTGTAAGAGATCTTACTATGCTAGTATGTTAGGTTACATGCATGCATGTTAAATATTGCTGTCAATCAAAGATTCTTAGGCCTTCATAGCATCACATCCTGGCCTAACCACAATTCTGAGTGACAGGTTAGGAAGAGTGTGTGTGTGTGTCTATATATCCCTCCTATGTATACCTCCCTGGAAGTGTTCAAGGCCAGGCTGAATGGGGCTTTGAGCAACCTGGTCTAGTGGGAGGTGTCCCTGCCTATTGCAGGGGGGTTGGAAATCGATGATCTTCAAGGTCCCTTCCAACCTAAACCATTCTATGATTCTATATATTTGTATATGTATACACACATGTATATGTATATACATAAATACACACAAAATAACTCCGTGTATTTGTGTGCATATATATGCATATGCAGTATACATATATAGTCACTGCAGCTACAGTATGCTGACCTCATGGGAGAAAGATACCCTTCCTTGCCCAACAATATTTCTTACAATTTAAGGAGAAAGGGGATGCTTTTGCACTGAGTAGCATCACTGTAAGCCTCAAGCAGGTGGTGGTGTTCTCAAGGGGGAACAAACATAGGAAACTGGAGTGTTAATAGGGATAACCAGAGCTTTCACATCTGGAATTTATTTTGTGTCCTTTGAAAACTGGGATTAAAATGATCAGTGAGATCCCTAATCAGACATTCGTGAAAGTAAGTTTTGGCATTTTTTTCTCATGTACATAGAGCTGCTTTTTATCATTGTATTATATCTTGCTAAAACCATAAAAAAATGCAAAAAGCCCAATCAGTATATTTATCATATTCTTGCAGTATATTTTCCTACTGTTAAATTTTAAATTATTTTTTCAGTGGAGTAAAAGGACCTAAATATTTGATTGTGTTCCTATATAGGACTACCTACAGCAAATGCAGCTATCATGCTGTAGTTATGGGGTTTTTTTTAAGAATTAACATTTGATTTTGCAACAATTTGTATTTGTTGCATATTCTACTATGGAGGGTGATAGTACAGAGGATACTTATTCGGGACTCTGTTGATAAACTGTTGTTAGAATTCTGGTGCTCAAAACCTTGCATATTTTGATAGCTTATCTCTTACTCTTCCATATTTTTCAAGAATGTTCTCTTTATTTTTGTATTTGAATGTTGCCTCCGTTGAATTTTGCAAAAAAAGGATTGCTTAAGCTTTGCTGTGCTGTCCTTTTACTTGAACTGCTCATGAGACCACACTTCGAAATGATAAGAGGTTTTGAAGAATATATATACGCATGACATGGGTCTCTGTAGATTTAAGCTGAAAAAGATACAAATTTATATCTCAGCCATTAAAGCACTTGTCTGAAAAGCCTAGGGACCTTGGAAGTATTTCCACCAGCTGCTATTTATCTTAATATTCTAATGTGGGCTTTGCTGAGAAAGTTATATTAATTGCTTTTTTTATATTGTAGACATATTCAAGGGTCTCACTTTGAACTAGGGTTTCATAATGCTAAACTTCTTAGGAAATGCATAAAAAGGGGGCCTAGCCTGATGTAGCAAATTAAATAGGCAAAAATTGGATGTGGTTTTTTTTTTTAATAGAGTAACATGTAGATAGAACCATGTCTGTCTACCCTGGCCCTTCTCTCTACCCATGTCAAGTTTAATTTATCGTTCTTCAATGTAATTGATTACAACCGTAAGCAGAATTCTGGGTGAAGTCTTCATATTGACAGTGCAATAGTGTTTGTATTCCAGACCTCTCTTGGAAAAACTCATTTGATGCTCCCTTGGGAGTATTAGCCCTCTTCATGATCTCATCGGATTGATGCCTTATGGATATTCTGTTGCTGACTGACAGATACAGATTTTTCTCATCCTCTCTTTTCAGTTGATGCTTTTAGTTTAAAATGAACATTTGTTAAGTCCTTCTATTTATGATTTTGAACTCTGTACTATCATATTTCATCCCATTTTGTATTAGTTTGCTTCTGTGGGTCATCCATTCTTTTCTGAATGATATATATTCTGGTTCTAGTCTGTATTGTTGAGTCTCAAGTTTGTGTCATCAGCAAATTTTATTAGCACACTTATGTTTTTGTTCTAAGGTCAACTAATAAAAATATTAAAAAGGTCAGTATCATGACTGATTGTTCAGGGACTCCAGTTATAATATCTCTTCAGTCGGTTTTCTTTGGAGCACCATCCACTACCATCCTTATTAGTTCTAATTCCTTGCCATCTGTACTAATCCTCATCTCTTCAGTTTAATTAATATCTTGTGTGGCACCATTTGAAATACTAAGTAAAGTTAAAAAAAATGTACACATGAATATATTTTCCTTGTTTAGCACATCAGTTATCTGACAAAGAAAAATGCAAAAGTTGCATTTCTGTTCAACTTGGTGTATATTAACCCTTTTTCCCATTTACCAAAGTGTCTCTATTCTTATCTACAAAATGTTTTTCAAATCCTTATGTGCCATTCACACCAGACAGATAACTCTGAGCTTAGCCTTACTGTTCCCTTTCTTGAATACAGGTACAATGTCTTCTTTTGTATATCCTAGGGTTGGCAGACCTAATAAAAAAAAAAAAAAATATATATATTGCGCTTTTAATGTGTCAGTTCTTTCAGTATCCTGGGGTGATGTCTTGTTTTCCCTGTCTAGGTTACATTAAGGTCCTTGAAAAGGGGGGAAGAAAATATATGTGCGAGGTTGGAGCTGCTTTCACAACAAAAATGAGGCAGGAGGAAGCTGGAGTGAACAGCCAGTCAACTGGACGGTTTGGTTAATCGTCAGTCAGCCTGGCTATTCTCAGCTGCTGCGGAAATCCTTGCTCTTTTGGGGAATCCACACAGGCAGGCTGACCTGTTTGTCTAATGTGTTCTTCTGTGGTGGAGGAAAATTGTGAAGTTAGGTACGTCAAAAGGAAAATGCCTTTTGGAATCAGTTGATTGTATAAAGCAAATAAAAACAAGCTAAGTTTGCACGTGGAAAAAGTACGAGTGAATAGATATGCACGTGAAAAAAAGTGAGCAAGTTTGCATGCGAAACTCTCCAATGCATTAAAAATGAGATAGTCATTCATGCTGGAAATCCAGGTAGAGGTGAAGGAGGAAGATAGAATAATGGAGAAAGAACAATTTTCCCATTATGATACAAGACACTTAAGTACCTATTTTAGTTTAGGTCCTGTGAGGTAGTGTTCTACAAGGTGAACTGTTTATGTCCTTTTTTTACAACGCATAAAGGCAATTTGCAATTTTCTCTATTTCTTTAAATTTGTGGTATTTTGGTATTTCTCTTTCTTTGCTGAAGGACTGAGAGACTGGAGTGAAATAATGACATACCTTCATTTGAGTTTTAGGCTTCTTGATTGTTTGTGTAGGAGAAGTAGTTGAGTTGGGAGCCCTTTAAAATCTTCAGATGATTATTTTTGTTATTAATTATATTTAATTTTAAGAGCTTGTAATGGAAATACGCTGAACTAAAAGGCTAAATTTCAATGACTCTATACTGATGAATAATACCACTGATGGACTCCTGGTTCAAAAGAAATCTGTATTCGCTCAAACATAGCAAAATTCCCTATGGCTAGGAGTGGCAGGGACATTTGAATAAATCCATCCAGTACTGCCAGCCAGAGACATTTCAGGTTGGGCAACTTAAATTGGAGAATCTTGTCGTCTTGAAACCTGTAAATATTAATGGACTTTCTATGGTGTTTGGCCTACGTTTCTAAGAAATTCATACCAAAATCTTACCCTGAGCTCAGACATCCTTCCACATCCATTCTACTAAGCATTGGAATAGTCCAACTCGGGTGTTGTAGAACAGCAATACTGATGCACTCTTCTGAAAAGTCACTGGTCAGCAGCAAAAAATGCAGTCATGATCTGATGGAGGCAGCTCTTGTAGGTCACCAAAGCAATGAGAGAGATGAGCAGGATTTCCTTTTACATCTCTGTTTGAGACTGAAATGGAATAATTTTTTTTTTTCTATTGGCAGTTTAAATAGAATTTAAATGATGCATTTTTTCAGAAAGTCAGGGCAAACTTTCAATGCAAAGACCTCAGTCCTGCAAATTCTTAGGCATATTAGTTTGTTGAACTCAAAGATATTGAAAAGGTTTTATAACAATGAGGCTTGAGTGTGGATTTAACTGTGTGCCAATATTGAACTCATTTTGCTTACCTGCTAATGATTACACCTGAAAGAGGCAAGAACTTTGGTGGTGTTCTTTTTTTTTTTGGTAGAAACAGGCTACTTTTCCCCTGGGTAGCTCAAGAACTGGTTTTTGTTCTTCCTTTTTCCTGCCTTAGTTATCTGGACTTACTAGATCTGCATCTTTAAATTAAACTGTGTCTTTGGGATGAGATAAATTATGAAGAGCTACATCCCCAAAAGAGACTTAAACCTTCCCAAACCACTCTGAGTTAAACTAAGGGATTCAAAAGGATCTTAACAATGATGGCTACATTTGATTTTTCAGCTGTGCTTCTCCTTTCTCACGGAGCGTAGGGAACACTTCTAGGAAGTGATTGTACGATTGAAAAAACCACCACCCTTGACTTTACATATAAAGAGTCTATTGGGAACTATCAACTCACCGGTTCTGGGAAGATAATGCCTGCAGATATCACAGTTTTGTTCTTTGTGGTCCTGATGTTACTTATGTTTGGAAGGCAACCAAGTCCCGTGCTTCTTTTCTGTCCCAACATACCGAAGTTGTATAAACAAGCACGAACAGAGTATGCTTGTGAATGGGGAAGAAATCATGAAAAGTGAAATGACATGGGAAAAAAAATTTTGTCTGCAGTGAAAACATTTAATGGGAGAGAGTGTGAATATTTTATCTGAGGAGAAAAAAACTGAGGTGTTCTGGTTGGGCAGACTAAGGAAGGTAAGTTGAAGAAATTGTTTATTTGTATTTTGTTTTTGAAGTAAAGAATTTCCACATTCAAAAAAGTTCATGTAGGTGCTCATTGACAAGTGGGATTTATCATTTGCCTTCATGAATGGTCATAGCTAGTCATTTTAAAGGTGTCTGCCTGTGGGGGGAAAAAAAAAAAAAAGAGGTATTATAAGAAAATCTTTCTGAAAAAGAGGCTGGCCTTTGGTTCTTTAGAGGGAAAGGTAGTGAATATGGGATTAATGGTGTATAGAAATGGAGAGATGTTGGAACAGCTGCTTACTGTCACAGCTGGGTGAGATGTAAAAGCATTGGCCTGGCCATGACTGAAATGAACAGAGCTAAGTTCCTTCTGAAAAGGCACACGTGTTACTACCTTTGACCTTAAATCACAATATTCCAACAGTAAAAATGAATCTACAAACACTTCTGTACAGTTTCCTGACTGATATTTTATTATCCTGTTAAGTTGGGTAGGTAACCAAGGTTTTCTTTAAATCAGTAATACCAAGAAGAGAGTAGAAACACAACTTTTAAAAAGTGTGGGTTTTTTAGGCTTCATAATAAAATGAACAATGTTGCATGATATAATGATTTTGACAACACAATTTTAGGTTAATATCTCTATTCATTTGTATTGCTGAAGTTGCATTAAACGCTGTAGTTGGACTATTGAAATGTTTATGCTTTTAGCTCTATTATATAGTGAACTGGTGCTTTAGGTCAAGCTTGTTACACTGGAGGGAAGCATGGAGTAGACTAGTGAAGGAGAAGATCTCTCCCTTTGAGTTTTCTGGTTTGTACATATCTTTAAAAAATACTTTGGAGTGTGAATTAGTGGGTTTTGAAATGCTTGATTATCCTAGAGATGTACCTGTAGTCACAGAAAAAGTACAAAATAGTAGTTGCACAAAACTGATGCAATACAGCGGTAGTATTTTCCTAAGTGCGAACTGTCTTTGCATTTATGCAGCAGCAGGGTCCTGTAGGCAAGTTAAAAGAGCGTGTGCTATTGCTATAAATAATAGAGGTTTTGACTTCTGTTTTCTCTTTGGAAGCTGAGGCCTTTCCTTAACCGCAAGGATACTCCTGGGTTCCAGTCACTCACACTATGGACTTGATTTGAGATTTCTGTTGCTCGCCTTCTGCTCAAGGGTGAAGCCTGTAGTCCCTCCCTGATGTGGAATCAGGTCTTGCTGAGTCACATGCACAGATAAAAAAGATGCACAATTGTGCCCCTGTTGCAAGGTTTAAACATAGTCTGAAGTATCTGGCTCCAGTTCCAGGGACTCTTGTGTATCTCTGTGAATTTGGTTTTGGACAATAAATGTGTTATGTTGATAGAATGAGCTGTGGCGGTGATAAGAGATTTCATCTTCCTGTGTATTTTCTTTGAGTCCTCAGCACGTGCAGGGTGCGGGATGGGTAGGACTCCTGTAAGGTACCTCTCAGTCATGACCACAGTTTGTAGAGGCCGGTGAACAACTACCAGACATAGTTTTCTCTTGTGATTATAAGCCTGGCTACAGAAAACTTCTAATACAGCTGCGAGAAGGGACTAGTAGGCAACACTTACACTGTGCCACGGGCAGAGCGGGGAAGATTACAAACCAGGTTAAGGCTGCAGTTGTGTTTTGGAAACCTCTCTCTGATGTTTTTTGCTCTACTACCTAAATTTAATTCTTGTGATTGCCTGTAAATTAGGAATTGAGCTAAGGCACAGATGCCTAAGTTAAACACAAGAATTCAGTGGTTTTAACTGTTTTGGTTCCTCAAAATTTTCTACTGAAGAAGTAACCCCAGTAGAATTAATCTAAGCTTGCCAGCACTGGGGCGGTGGTGGTGGTTGTCTTTTGCAGATATCTAGGAGGTAATTCAGGGACTCTGGTCTTCACAGCTCACCAGTTGATAATCAACAGTTGTAATGCCTCCAGAAATTAAGTCCTAACTGTCTGGTAACTTTTTATCGCACTTCAGCTACAGGACTGTTATTTCACCTTTAGAAGTGCCCAAAGGTTTAGCCTGTGTAGTGCAACTGAAAATCTTCAGTAAAAAAAAAGCAACTTGTTTCCAAATAAGAATTATATTAACAAATGAAATCTATACTTAGCTCTAATGCACTACTTCAGGCTTCAAGTTTTTGCAGACCTAGATGGTCCTATGGCACAGAGTTTGGCCCCTTCTTGATATAGGTAGTAAGATAAAATCCTTACAGAGCTTTGGAGAATAGTGTGAACAATATTTACCTTTTTTAGTTTCTGAAATGGTTAGTAAATTTTGATTACTAAAGCCAGCAGGGTATTAGGCCTTCTCAATTCTTGCTTCCCATGTACTATTCTTTAGATGGCTTTTTTTAGAGCTGATAGTTGCAGTTTGTTCCTGGTTTCCTTAAAGTATTAAGTGCTTTGCACTTTTTATGTTTAGGTATTTCATTGCTCCTTTCTGAAGAAAGGGAATGTGCACTGAATGCGGTACCTGAATGCAGCTTCAGAGTTTGTTTGCAATACAAATCCTTTTTTACTGAGCGTTCCCCAGTTTTTGTAGTGTTGGTATCTCTGGATTATGCCCCGACTTGCCAAGTTTGAGGATAAAGGCATTCTCTCCCATAAGACACACCCTTGGCCCGTTATTGTAAGCATTATTTTCTGGAAGCATAGGTCAGGCTTAGTATGGGGCACTAGTCAATGGGGTTAATTTTCACTCGCTGCGGCTTTTAAGTCAAAATGCAGGAATATAGTGGTGCCATCGCCGACTTTTGCTGGGAGGAGCACGAGGCAGGTGATGGGACCTGATGCCCCCCGCTACGAGCACCAACTTCTCTGTTCGCCCTGAGCGTGGGAGGGAAAAGTCAGCTCCGAGTGCTTCGTTATCAAATAACCCCCAGTATCGCATACAGCCGTGGCGTTCTGTGACTTCTTCTTCTTCAGGGGAAAGTAAGGGGCTGAGGGGGACGGCAGCCTTGGACACCTCCGGCT
>NW_009647763.1:4520897-4548690 GCF_000708025.1 Charadrius vociferus | reverse complement strand
CTTCGGCATCACCTGTGACCCTCCGCGCGCTGCCCGTAGCGCTGCGATTTTTTTCCTGTTTTTTCTTTTTCCTTTATTTTTTTTTTTTCCTACATTGCCCCCACCTTTCTCGGGCTGTGGGGGGACACACACACGACAATGAGGGAACAGGGGGACACGGATGACGGCAGCCGGTTAGGAAATTTGCCCTGCGATACGGGGAAATTCGCCTGGCGTGTGCAACTCCTTCGCATTCTTTTGTGTTGTGTCTTCACATCATGCCTTTCAATAAATGTCTGCGTGTGAACATCTTCGAGCACCTTGGCTTCCTAAAGGTTTCCTGAAAAGTGCAGGAATCATTTACCAATTCGGTACTTAAATTTGAGTTGGGCATCAAAACATACAATTAAAACAGCTGTATCAGATCAAAGGTCCGTCTAGTTTAGATTCCAGTTTCTGCAAGTGGCAAATAGCAGATGCTTAGGAAACACCATAACAACCGGGTGAGCGTGCTGTGAAGCTTTGGGAAACCAGCCAGGCCTCCAGCAATTTGAGGTTAAGGGACTTCCTGAGTCAAATGTGATGTTTCAGTATTTAAGAGCCCTTTTTCTTCCACGATTTAGGTGTACATGTTTTCAAAAAAGAAGGCCTCTTAGTAGAAAAGGTTTTCCTTTGCGTTTTTTAAAAGAATATAATTGCACTCATATTATTGTCGTAGGCAATTTCATTTTACCAGGATGAAATTTGTCTGTCCAAGGATTACTGATTCATGAGCAACATACTGTGCTTTAAATAGGAAAGGGGTATTTGCAACGGGTGTATTCTACATGTATGGGAGCTGTAAATAATAAATTTGTTTTTTATTGTCTGTTTTTACAAGTAATTTGCAAAATTTAGGTCTCAGAACCTAAAATAACTGTTTAATAAAATGTAGTGTAGTAAGAACTTGGTCAAAATAGCAAGTGTTGTACTGTAATACAATATTGACAGCTTTGAAGATGATTATATGAGTATGAACCGCTAACGTTTAACCATTTCTATTTAAGCTTAAAGAGCTAACTTGTATAAAAAGAAGAGGTTTATTAATAGAACAGATTTCTCATTACATCAAGATTTTGGGTAAAATTATTTCAATAATACCATCATAGATTTTTTTGTAATAGCGAAATCACGGTAATCCCTAGGGATGTTAGCTATCAACTTGATCCTGCAATCCTAATTCAAGAAATAGCTTCATACCAGGAGCTTCTAACCTGATTGCTCTTATAAGGAATATTTGCACGAGTGGGACTCATTTTTCACAGGCAATGCGAATGTCAAGCAAAGTAGAGCTATTTCAAAAAACTGCATATTCCCCCCGCCCCCGGTGGAATTTTATAAGAAGGTCATTATCAGTTTCTTGGGGGCTGAAAGGAGGTAGTGGGTTGGTGTGTGTTTATATATAGGTAGATATTTATAACATTAAAAATAGCTAAGAAAACTGACAACTATAACTGTTGTGAATGACTTTCATGGAAAGATTATTTATTTTTTGGGTTTTTGTACATCACGTCACTGCTTTTAGCGACAGATGAATTTGTTTACACCTAGTCAACAGATGTTTATTCTAAATCCCTTAACACATCACTGTTCTATAAAAACCCTGCTCACTTTGAACTGTACTGAGCTCGTGATGGACAGTTTAAAGTATTCAATATTCATTTTTATCACAAAAATGGTTGGTTCAGCTGAACTTTCAAATAAAATTAGTTTTGTTTATAACTAGCCTGCAGAAAAAGTTGTACCTTTTATGTAATTATTAAGCATGCTTATAATTCACAGCTTTTAGCAGTACTTTTTATTAGTAGGTCTCAAAGCACCTTGCAAAAGAATTCAGTGTAATTATTCTCTTCTTATCTAAGGGTAATTATTCTCATCTTATCTAGTGATCATAAAGAGATCATTGTCTACCTGTGATTGCTGTAAGAAACTCTATAAGAACGTCTAACAATAAAATCAAATTTTTGATTTAAAATTTTTTTACAATAAGACCCCCACAAACTCACGTTTCTGTTTGGTACAGTTTTCTGTGGTAGCATTTTTTTGTTTGTTTGTTTAACGATGCCTGAGGTCGTATCATACTGTGCCTACCATACCAAGGTTGGAAGCTAAGCCTATGCTTTAAGTAGAAGAGACTTCTCAGTGTCAGAAGAGACCTTGCTGAAGGCTTAACCAAATTCATTGATGAGGTTGAGAATGATTCAGGACAGTTTCTGTTAAGGTGATTGAAGTAGTAATGGTGCATGTCTCTAGTTTAGTTACCAGGGAGCTTGACTGCTAAGAGAGCTTGTACAGATGTCTCTTGATATCCTATCAAGAAAAAAAGAAGTGTGTGTGAACGAGTGAGTTACATGGCCAGCATCCTCATATCTTCTTGGTTTTCTTTCATTTCTACCTTGCAGAGCTGGTAGAAATGGTACTGCGTGTCACATTTCATTTTTTTTTGACTGGAACCACCCATTCTAGTCACCTTTGGTGTTCCATTTTTCTAATGCATCTGGTAGCAGAACAAACTTCTGATGCTAGAGGTGTGAAGTACACTCCCTTTAATTGTTATTTTCCAACTACCTCTATCAATTGTGGTGTGTAGATGATTATCGTTAATTATATTAACGGTGCATTTTAATAGTTTAGTTTAGGACTTGAGGTCTTCTACTGGATTGATATTTTCTAAAATAGGACAGCAAGGCTTTGTTTGATTTTTTTTTTTTTTTTGCATTTAAGGCAATATGTTAAAGGGTCATTTAGGGGTAAAATAGGAGTTAGGAAATGTATGAAAGATTTGGTAATGAAAGGATTATAATTTGGGAACTATATAGTGTACTATATACTAAATAGCATGGAACTGCATTCCCAGATAGTGTAATGCTATCCAGAAACATGAGCTCCTATAACCTTTTATTAAAGGGGGTGAAGGCTTACCTACTGCAATGAAATGTTTGCCAGCAGTCTTACAGGTGTAGCCAGTGATTTCAGTTGATTCTCTGTAGAAATGATGCGTGCTCGTTGGCAGGCTACCATCTAGACTTTGGTTAGATCTGTGTGGATTCAGATTATTTGGAAAAAAGGTCCAAGAGGAAATGTTCTGAGAAGTTTCAAGAAGTTGTTTTTCTGCCTGTTTCTGTGTTCATTGTTTTTGTGTGACTTTTGTTTTGATTCATGCTTTTTTATTTGATCCATTATTTCTATGTCATGTTATTTTTAACCAATACCCTTGTTTACATCATTTTACAGCACTGAAAACTTTAGTACAGTTTAAATGGTCTATATTAATAGTTTTCGCTTGGTGCTTACACCCATGAAGGTCCTTAGTATTATTCAGCTGCACATCGTAGCCTTGATAGCTATAATATATCAAAGCCGGTCTGGAGAACCTCCCACTGGAAAGCTGGACGGTTTGTGTAGTGTGGAGGTCCTGATTCATTTGTGATTGTTGCCTTCTGCATAGTTTCAGAGCTAGAAGACCCAGCGGATAATCATACTCTTTCCTAGTGCCCTGGCTTTGAATAGTCTCCAACATCCTCATCTAGTCCAAAGTACTCTTAGCAAAGCGTGTACTTGAAGATTAACTTTCCCATTAGAATATAAAGATCTAGCATTTTTCAGTACTAATATCAATATATCCCATCAGTTCTGCCTCTGCTTTGTACGTGCAATGGAATAGATTCCTCTCCTTTGAATTCAGTATTCTCATTAAATATTTGTTGGAGCAAATACCTTGCAGCTAAACTGATTTCTAAATAAAATCGTCATGTAAGTCTTTTTCACTAGTTTGAATAATAATTACAAAGTAAAATTTGGAAGAAGGCCAACACCATTCACATAGCCATTTAAAGAAAATTACTGCAAATACTTTACCCATGGTACCTGGCACCATTTAAGCAGACAAAAAACATAGAAAGCAGCCATAAATGTTGGACATAATATGAAAGGAAAGACTTTTTCAGCATGTGTATTAAGAATATGACAGAAGAGCAATGTTTTTGAAGATAAGCAGCAAATAAAGTTATTGTGAAAAGCCAAGGTTGGCAGCCAGCTGCGATTGTGATGGATCACAGTCCACAGGAGGCTCTTTAGTTGGAGAAAGACCATAGCTAACAAAATTCTGAAATTGTGAGAGGGAGAGAGCGCTCTTACTTTTGTCCTGGTTTGGGTGCAGTTTCTAGTACAGTGGGAACCCTGGTCTGTTGCGCATCCAAGCATTATTAGCAATGTTATTGCTGCCTGGCTTGATAAAGAACAGATCTCCATATTCTAATGGCACGATGGAATGACTTCTAGGAATTCCTTTCAGTTGTAAATAACTAAGAAAATAAAATGTAACCCCCAAAATCTACCTGTTGAAAATCTGAATAAAATACACAAAAGGGAGATTGACTAACACAAATCCTTTCTCGCAGATAATATAGGCTGTGGATAATAGTTAATGTTGTATAAAAATATCAAAAATGTTACTCATAAAGCTATTTTAAGTGTTAAGTAAAACTTGAGGAGTGAATTCAGCTAAGGGAGAAGGAGGAAGAGTTATATATTTGTGGTGTCTTCCCCAGCTCTCTTGAGTGATGGAAGTATATTAAGAACTGTTACTATATAAATATCTTGGCTGCCATACAAGTGCCCTACATAGTGTTTCGAAATGAGGGAATTGAACAGTGTAGGTGTTGAACCAGCTTTAGCTATTTTACCTTCCTTTTTCCCAGGCACAAAAATACGGACCTAAGAATGGTATATCAGCTCAGACCAGAGGTGTTTCTGCATCAATATCTTGCTTTTAACAGTGATTGATAGCAAATGCCTAGGGAAGAGTATCATAGGTCGTGCAAATAGCTGAGTGTCTGAAGGGAAGTATCACTGGCTTCTGGTAGGATGCAGTTTAGGGGTCTCTGGGCAGATGATTTGGTATTTAATCATTTGCTTTTTAATAGTTGTGGTGAATTTATTCAGTCTCTCTTTGAACCCTTGGTAGCTTTAGCATCCACAGCATGCCATGACAAAAGAATGACAGAACTGTAAGTGTCCATTTTTAGTTAAGCTGTTGCCAGCTTGAGTTGCAATCCTCTACTCCTTTCATTTTGCATGGTGTACAACCCTGTTATTTTTAACTTGTAAAATTTGATATGAAACTTTTATGGATAAAATTCAGAGCTTGATGTGTACCTATGGAATATAGGTACCTTGTGTGCAGACTCTTATTTACTCAGACATATAAAAAAGAACTCTTCAAAAAACCTTCTCACTTTCAGTAATGTCCAGTTTGTTTATGCTTTGCATTTCTCTTAAAATGGAACCTGAGAATTGCTTATAGCCAGTTTTGCTCTTAGCAATGTGTCTTTTTGTAAAGACTGTGGCATTCATATCTGTGTATGAATTCTATCCGTAGAAACACTGTGAGCATAAAAAGCTTGCTTTTGAAAAGTAATTGCCAAGTTTGTGATTGTAAGAGTGAAGAAAGTTTTGATTGAGATTTTGGTGTGAAGTTTCTGTAGTTGGGTAGCAGAGGACAGGCATTATACCCATATTTATCATACAGTCATCCAAAAAAAACCACCAAAACCTTCCTGTATAATTTTGAAACAAAATGTTATGTAAATGAAATGGCTGTTTCCTGTGGTCAGTACTTGAACTTTCACTTCATGTGTAATGAAACAGTGATATAAATCAAAGGGGTATGATTTGCCTTTCCAGACTTGGATTGCTGTGGAGACTGCTGAAGAGTTTTCCAGTTTGATATGGATTTATCACTAGCATGGATTCCTCCTTCCTTCTCTTGAGTGCTAGGGTTTTTTAGCAGATCTTTAAAGTTGTTTGATGCCTAAGGTAAAGGATCCGTTATGGCAGTATAGATATGTATATATATCTTTTCTTTTTTTTTAATTTGTCAGAACAGCAAATGGGGCTACAGCTCCCATTGTCCGGTAACTCTTGATGATTGTAATTAGATAAAGCAATGAAAGTGGTTGAATTCTAGGAGAGAGATTAAAATAAATGCATTTGAATCTTATAATGACATGGGAAACTGTGCAATGAAAGTCTGCTATCTTGCATGAATAAGCAAGGGATAAATTTAAACCAGCTAATGTTACAGGTATGCAATTTGGAACCATTTGCAGTTTTTGTGAAGCAAAGATGAAGATATAAAAAAGAAAGAAAAAAAGATTAGAGGGATGGGGGAAGGGACATGATCCTTCTAAAGACACCTATAGCAAGCCCTATTATGAATTGTAATAGACTGCTATGAACAAGAATTAGTCTGTTTTTCTCAACAACAAAAACTTAAGTGCATCAACAGGGTTCTATTAAAAGCAAATACAAGCCGTAGGATTAAGTGATTAAGTCCTCTTCCTCTGAGTTAAAGACTTTCCAGAGGTGGATTCCTTCCAGATTTTGCCAGCCTGCTGAGGAGACATTATCTCTTCCTTTATACCAGTAGAATAACCCTGTGGAGCATGTATTAAATACAAAATATGTTATTTCCTAGTGTTGCAAAGAGAATTTTTGAATTTGAGAGTCTGTTCACTGGACCTGTAATAAGATTGAGGAAAGTACACTGTATAAAAAAGTATAATTTGAGTTCAGTACTAGTGATAGGACTATGCCTGTACAGTATTAGTCCCTCCCTTGTATTTCCAGATGGTTAAGTACTTCCTTTTATTAGTAAAGGAATTGGAAAATACTCCTTCTTCCAAGGGTTTAAATGAGAGACCACTGATTAGAGTATAGCTTGGGAGATGAGGAAGAATATTATATGAAAATTTCTTATTATACAGTTTAATTTTCAGTACTGTGTTGGTGGGTTTTGCAATCGTTATTAATACAGAGAGTAGATGACCTGAATAGTGGTTGTTCGGGGCTAAAAGTGACCAGTAAGGCTGAAAGATTTCATAAAAGATAGTGTCCTATTTTCATGAGATGCAACTGTAAAGTCTTTTATCACTGTCATACAGAGGTTATATTCCAAAGGTTGGATAGTTACTTAAATCAGTCTTCCTCTTCCCCCTTTGGAGATTGGTTTTAAATACTTCTGGGGTGAGGAGGCTTCTAGTTGGTTTGGAGAGAAGGTATTTGTGATTAAATCGTCTAGTGCTGTCGTGCCAGAGCGACCTCTTGCTAGTTTTAAAATAGCATTGTGGATTGAAACTCCAGAAACACTAGGAAAACTTTGTTCCCTAGTTTGGATTTGAATTTGTGTCCTTCCTTGTCGTCCAAGCATGAGTGTGAATACCAAGAAATGACCAGCATTTGCTTTATGTTCAGCAGAGAATGAAAACTGCCCTAAAACTGTCAAGCTACCTTTGCATGGAAACGATAATATGATTTTTGTAGTGTCTCCAGAAGTAGATCTGCTACTAGTTGTCCATTTTTGGTTAAGGAAGATATAATGGGACGGATATGTTAGGATTTGGATCATATTGATTCACCTCCAGCTGCATTGTCACAGTTTTGACAAATACGGCTGGTGACTGAGTTTCCATACTGATGTGCAGCTGTCTATGTGTTTTCACTTATGTTTCCTTCTGCTTTGTTTTGTTGGTGTGTAGACTAATATCTCATTGCTTTCTGAGCCTAACACTTCTCAAGCTGTTGGAATAACTTTTCTCCCTTCCAGTATCTTAAGAGGTTTAGGTTGTTGCCTTCTTCACTGGCAGGGCTAGTGTGGAAGCATTGAAAGAAAGATCTTTAAATGCTGACAATGCTCGGTTCTGTTTCTATTTTGATTGCCCCAGATTACATTTTTGAGTGCACCTTTCCATGTGTGGGCTGATAACGCAATAGATAAGAATAGGCCTGAAGTGATGCTGGTTGAATGGAGAAAGCATTGGAGAATGTACAAAAGAGCACGGCTTTTTTGAGTTTGTGTCCTTGATTAGGCTTTTTTTTCTGGGTGTGTGTGGTGTATTTTTGGTGGGGGTTTTGTGTGTTTGATCTGGAGTTTTACCTTCCTTTGAGAAATCCTAATGAATTTTGGCATCTTTTCCAGTCTTTCCTAGTAGATAAATGCATGTGTCCTCTGGATCAGATTTCAGAATCATTTGTGTGAGGGAAGCCCTGCTTATCTGTCAGATAACCTCAGGTATTCCAATAATTCCTAGCGTGTTCGAAGTTCTGCCTCAGCTTGTTTTGTTTACTCTAGCAGGGTCTTGTGGTTGCAAAGATGAAGTAGGCTGTAGGAGGTTGCTGTCATATAAATGCAACATATTAAAAAGCAACTGCAATCCCATGTAGATGAGTGTTCTGATGAAATGTTTTCATTTTTTAAATTAACCTCTGTCAGTCCAAGTTAACAGTTGCATTTCGATTTCATTTGTGTTGTGCGTTAGCTGGTGATTACAGCAGCAGACTGGGAGTCAGAACTCCTGTACTCTCTCAATTGTGTCATGAGCCTCTGTATTGCCTTGAGATGCTTAATTGTCTTTTACTCAACAGTATAATGGGAATAATGCTATTTTCCCACTTCTCATAGGATCACTGGGGCTAGTAGAGCACTTCTAGGACACTGGATAAAAGGTTCAAAGTTCAGGCTCATGTTAAAAGAAATCATCATGCAGTTGGAAACGAGTCAAATGTTCACTCAACTGAAGATGAGTAGGCTAGGTAAAGGTTAAACTAAAAAAAATGCAGAAAGAGAGGGGACTAAAATAGGACAAGCTAAGCTATAAATACTGTTATGTGACTCCTTATTTCCTTGTTTTCTTGTTGATTCTTGAGACTGTGAACTCTTGACCTATCACTTCACGTCTGTAAACCATCAGACACTGGAATGATGCGAAAGTAATGATACTTTAAAATAATAAGATTGGCAAAAGTGCATGCCTGGATGAGGTATCTGTGTAGGGCACATACTCAGACATATCCTCTGAAACACTCTTGTAGTTGAAAGATTCCTCCACCTGTTTGTAGCAAACAGTCAGTCACAGCAAGGGTCCACAGTGTTGCTGCATTAAAATATGTTGTGTTTCAAGTTTTGGGAGTTAGCAATGACAAGTCCATATCGCTCATTCGTTGGTAAGGTTGTGTTTGTGATGGAGCCATTGATTCAACAGCTTAGTGCATTTCTCTCTCCTATGTAATAGAAAATACGGCTGTAGACTATTCAGCTTTATCCATAGAGATGCTTTTTGGCTGCAGATTTTTGAGTAAGGTTGTGGGAGTTTTCATTTTCACAATCCTTTAGCAATGTCTGTGTGTCCTGAAGCAGTACAAATAAAACAGGGATGGTCTTTTGTTGAAAAGTCTCATCCTACCTGTTTGATACAGGCATGAAGCTGTTTCTCTCCCTTAGTCAACTGTTAATAGGCCTGTTCTTTTCTTGCATCTGGGCATAGGTAGAGACCTTCTGAAGAGGAGAATTGTACTTCAAGGCAAAGAGGTGAATATAAAATTCCTTAGGTCACAGAGCGTGCTAAGAAAAGTCAAGAAGGTCCTTGCTTCTCATTTTGAGGCTTATCAGTGTTACGGTGCAGATATTTATTCAGAAATTTAACTGAACAAATGAAACATGCCATGAAAAATGCAATGAACAAAATTGCATTCTTTTGTGATGATTTTCTTTGCTAGGTTTCTCAACTTGTGGTGCAAGACTCCCTGGGTGTCTCACCTTCAGCTGCTTGCCACCTCTCTTTGTAATGTGTCTTGTTTACCTATCTTTTTCCTTTCTATTTTTTTGAGACTTATTCTGTATCTTCAGAAGTTTACCTGCCTTCTTTGAGTAGCTGAGTAAATTCAGGGATCTCTCAGGGATTTAAATTTGTCAAAAGAAGATAATGCTGTCATGTTTCTCGCCTTGTCCCTCTGCATTTTTTAGTTTTTCTTTCAGGACAAGTTCCTGTGGCTGTGTGGTTGATACGGTGCATAGTTCCTCAAAGTGATACTGTTAAGGTTTTTGCTCTCCAGAGACTGATGTTTGTTAGGTGGCCTGTACTGTAGTGCTCAAGCCTTCTCTTTCAAGCTTTTCTTGCAGGATATTTCAAAGCCTGTCTGTTTTAAAGTACAAATAAGTGATAATAGGGAGGCAAAAGTTGTGGGAAATGCTGGTTTCCATACCAAATAAAACTCACAGAAGTACATAGCTTGTTTGGCAGCATTAGGCTATCTAGTGCACTTTGCAGCACGCTTGCTGTGAACTGACAGCCAAAGACCTTTTGTTCGCTGTTTTGGAAAATTTCAGGCCTAGGACTCTGGTCAAAACACTATTCAGACAAAAAATGGTATATAGCCACTGCTCTGAAAGTCATAATCTCATTTCTTATATTAAGGTTTCAGAGTTAATATAGAGATGTCCCACACTCTCTACTGTTTGAAGGATCAAAGGCTTAAGAAACATAATACTTCAAATTGTGAGTTATTTGCCCTAGCAGCCATTCACATGGAGTTCTTGGGCAGAATTTTTCTGATATTTACAAAGTGGGCAAAAGCTTAGATTTTCCTAGAGTAGGTTTGTTTAGTCTGTGGGGGTTTTTTTGTTTTTTTTTTTGTTGTCCTCTAAATACTGAAATCCTTACTGATGAGCCTAGTTGTAAACACGACATTCCCACATGCTGGTGATAAGTCTAAATCTGCGATGGGACAATTACGTCTTTCTTAGCATGATATCAGTGGAAAACCTGAAAATGCTGCTACTTTTCTAGCTTGCTTTCTCAGCTAGAAAAGAAATGTTTATTGTCAATGGCTTGTTAGATAGTTACTATCATAGAAGTATATTTTGTGTAGTATAGTCATAACATCCTTCAGTCATATGCCCTGACTCAACATCAGCAGGATATAATAGTGTGTTCATAGTTTGAGCATATGAAGACATATTTTGCTGAATCTAGGCCTTGGTCAGTTGGAAAGGTTGCTTCCTGCTTTCCACTGCTGTTTTTTGGTGCATATTTGTGTCATACAGAAGCAAAAATGAAATGAAGGTGTTGTTATTATACATAGGTTTTGGGTTGAGACAGGCCTATTGGTTGTCAAAGAAGTATTTTTGTTTCTCCTGTCCTGTTCCCCCGGTCGTGGTATATGATTACAGTAATAGCCAAAAATGTGTCCGGAACGAATCTAGCGTGAGAATAATGCTCTCTCTCCTCTTAGGAGTTTGCAATCTGTATTTGTTTTTTTAAGGCGAACACCTATTGGGTACTTCTATCAGTTGGGTCCTTACAGAAATAATATTAAAGGAATCACTGCCATCCTAATTTTTTCATCAGCATTTTATGTCTGTTTTGCTTAATTGCTGATTGTACATTGTTTTTCTAATAAGGCACTCCAATCACACTCTCTGTGAACTTGAAGCGTCTAATTTATTGAGACAGGGTTGTCTTGCTTAGTGGATTTTATGAACATGTAATTTCTCATGTCAAATGATTTAGCATTTCATTGGCATGCTAATGAAAAAATTGCTTCAATAACTTTGGTTTTGGGTTGGTTTTCGGTTTGTGGGTTTTTTTTTTTTTTTTTAGTGTAAAAGTGTCTTACAAACATTGTTGGACACAGATTCTCCCACCCTCCTTCCCCCAAACCCAGTATCCCTACTATGCTAATTAAATGTTCCTTGTGCTGGATGGCAGATGACTCTGTAGTATGTATGTACAAGCTGTTGGCATGTTTACTCAGCACAGGAAATTGATACCGTGCCTGAAGTCTGGTTGGGGCCTTTTGCCCAAAAGCTTTAGCATCATGACTTTAAACTAAAACTACGTGAGTTTCACATGTTAATCTAGTACTCTTTTTACCCTTGTGAACCACATGCCTCTCAATATGACCTTAATTCACCCTTATTTTCTCAGAAGGAAACTTGTTCCTTGTGTCTCTGCTTTCCTCTTACAGGGATTCCCTCCAGCTCTGTCATTAGCTGCATGACAGGGATAATGTTTGTCGTGACCTGATGTCTCAGCTGGAAGGGAGCAGATCAGTCACTGGTCAGGTTGGAGCCGGCTTCTAAAGATTGACCTACTGCTGCCATATGACGCTGCAGGGTTTGGCAAATAAGCATTACAATTTTTCTTACGTGTGCATACGTAGATGGCTTTGAATGGGGGGTTGATGTAGAAATACTGATTTCTGCATAGCTTCTCTATTATGAACGTGACGTATGCATTGTTCATGCCATATTCATCCATCTGTAATCTTGTGTTTGTTGAGATTCTAAATATGAAGACTGTATCTTTTCCTGAAATTTTTAAGAAATAAAACTAGTATGTCTAAAGGGTGTTAGCAGACAAAATATGTTGAAGTCTGGCTGTGACAGTTTGATATGTCTTCTCATGCTGTACCTGGTAGAGACTATCACCAGTTCACTGCTTAATGATTAGAAGAGAATGTGTGCCTGTACCTCATGCAGTTTACTTCAGAATTTGGCTTTTTAGCTTGGTTTTATCTTCATTGTCAGCTTTCAAACTGAGATTAAGGGCTTTTTGGGTTGTGATGGAAGTGCAGACATGGGTCCTTAATTGAGGAGGACCCTTTCTGACAACACCACAGCCAAAAGTCTTTTTTTTTTACTATGATATGTTAGAGAGCATTTACAGGGTAGCTAAAAATGGATATAAAAAAATAGTATTTTTAAGTGCAACTTTTTGTCTAAGTCTATTGTAGTAAATTTAGCCTTTAACACAAGCTGTAAAATTTAAATAGAGTAGCTTTTCTAATAAATAGTATGAGTATGTATTGCTTAAATATTTTTTGCTGAAGTTTTAAAGTATATCAGATCACTGAAATGAGGGAATTTGCTGGGTAAATAATTAGATTCAGTTTACTGAAGGGACAGATCAGCCTGCAATGGATTTTCTTCAGTAGGCATAGAACGAAAATTGTGTGTTCGTTTCAGTATAGTTTATGTCAATTATTTTTTTTAAAGGAGAACCTAAAGTATTGGTTTTGTCTTACAAAATATAATAAAAATGAAATGTGATGCTGAGATCAGCTATTTCTACTGATGTAGTGATGTAGTATCAAGAAAGTCACCCAGTTCACTAACTAAAGATAGTGCTTCCTTTTATTTTTTTTTAAATTAAATTTAGTTTTCAGTGAAAAACATGATTAATAGACACATGAATCCAAAACATCTAGTGTAGTTTTATTAGTAACATTCTCTAAATCTTGTAAAACTTGGATTTGTGTAAATGGAGTTCTAGTTTCCTTTGAAACCAACTTGTAACAGTTGTGAGTTTGGAAGATAGTCCTAAAATGTAATCCTTTACAATATTGCAACTTTTTTTTTTTTGCTATCCCCAGGAACATTGGTGACATCAGATTTGACTGTTGACAGTAGTAATTTATTGTTCTAGGCTGGGTCTTACAGTGCTTCAGAGTACCTTGTGTACTTACAGTGTTATGTATGCATATACTGTGTGTCAGTAGTGCATATATGGTAGTTTGGAGAACATTTGGTCCAGAAAATTAGAAGGACCATTTACCATTCTTTAGCATCAAATATCAAAATCATCACTTTTAATAAATGTGTATTTAAATTATGTCATTACTTAAATGTGAATTTGGCTTTTTAGCTTGGTTTTGTCTTCATTGTCAGCTTTCAAACTGAGATTAAGGACTTTTTGGGTTGTGATGGAAGTGCATCAAGAGATAAGATATCATAAAGCCGTTGGATTACCATTATCAATGGTAATTTGGCCAGTCACGTATCAGCTCTTCTGTTGGAAGAGTGATGAAGCTCTCTTAGTATTAATAATTTTGTGGAACGAGCAGGGCTGGCTGTTTGAATAATTGAGAGTTGCTAGGAGAAACCCAGTAGTGTTTCCATAGGGCATACCAATGTAATTATGGAAGTCTCTTTTGAAAATTGATAAGGTGTCAGCTATTTGTAGCTCTGCTTCACAGCAAATAAAACAGCAACAAACATTGAACAGAGCGGGTGACCTGCGTGTATCCTAATTTTCTTAGCAACTGCGTGTGGTTTTCCAGAAGACAGGCTTGTGTTTGCTTTTAGTCTGTTAGAGCTCTGGTTGATCTCATTGCAGTTCTGAGAAGCAGCAATAAAGGGCATTTCACTATCAACCCATAGCAGTTGCTTTGGGCTTTGGCTTTTGGCTCTTGCAAGGAGAGCAGCAGATCCAAGAATCGCAGAGCACATTGCATGGGGGAATGTTATGAAACTGTAAGTGCCTTCCTATGCTCTGATTAATAATTTTTATAAATTAAAATGTTGAAGCATGGAGAGGGAATAATCCTCCGATATCTGTAAGAAACAAACACTGTCTAATTGTAGAACATCCCAGTGTATGTGCACCCCATCCCAGTGGGAGACTGACTGCCAGCAGAAGATACTGTCTGCAATCAGACCCCTGCAGCGCTGCATTGCTCTAGTACATCTGTCTACAATCTAGCAGTGTCTTGCTTTATTTTACTGTTCATATTGCTCTCTGTGAGATGGATTTCTTCCTCTGAAGTGAAATTTTGTCAACGTGAAAGTGCAAACTGAAGCTTGTGAGTTACATTCATAAAAAGCCACTTTACTGGTTTCCATCAACCAAAATACTAATTTAACGTGTTTTCTGGATGTGAGCTTTAGCTTCTTAAGCGTTAATCAACATAAGACATGACGTGAATGTATTAGCTGTACAGCCTTTTTTGCTTACATTGGTAACAAGACTTCAGAAAGTACTTTGCTTCAGATGCTAATTGTAGTTAAGTAGCTAAAAAGAAATCTGATGGATTGGATATGGTATTATTTTATTGATATTTTGCCCTTAAAGGGGGGAAAAACCCCATGAATCTTACTAATACTGTTTCCTACCTACTTGATAACCAGTAGAAATATAAAAAAAATTTAATACATGCAAGATAATTAAATGGACCAGATAGCTATGAGTTGTCCGCAATGCCTATCTTGGAATACTGAGGGTAGAGTATCTTTCTCTACATGGATGGAAACAGGAGAGAAGTTTTAGAGAGCTCCTAAGCCTAATTCCAGACTTTGATCATCAGAACAAGGGGAAGAATATTTGGGTTTGTTAGCAGGCCCCTTAAATGCCATGTATGTGTGGGATCTTTTGGGATTTACTTGCTTAAGGACTTTGTGTGCAGTAGGGGTGGACAGGCAAGAAAGCAGTATTTGGTTTATGTTTTTTGCAGTTACCCGTCAGTAAAATGTTGTTTACTCCCATTCTTAGTGATAGATTTTGGATGGGTTACTGTAGGAGTGACACTGTGGGGAATATTTGGAAGATATAGCTGACACACTACAAATCTGTCAGGTGCATTAATTTGTAAAATTATTTGTTCCTATATGATCATCTTTTGGGGGTTTGTATTTTTTTGAGATTATTGTGGAAGATTTATCCATTCATTCTCTATGTTACAGTTATTTAAAGGTATATTTAACATGTTTGGAACAGTGCATAGCATTTCCTTATGTTTCTTGTGGCTTTGCACTTTTATTAATGCACTGACATGTTCACCCTGAGAACACTGAGTTGGTTACTCATCCTTCGCCCAGGTAATCCTAGCAGCATTTCTGTATTCTACTTTGACCAATCGCACGAGCATTATATAGCCCCTTGTACGAGAGAAATACATTACAATATGGACACAGGGAGAAATAGCAGTGACAGTAATACAGCTGTTGCTGTGATGGTCTATGGTTGTAAGTGAGACAGGATATTTGTTTTATATCTTTTTAGAAAGAAATAGACTGATTTCAGGCAAATATACGTTTGGGTTATATATGAAGTATAACAGATTTTCCTCTTTTTTTGTATATACCTTATATCATTTTAATCAACCAGCCCAATACAGAGTTGGTAGCTTGACAATCCAGTGATGTCAGTGTCTGTATTGGGTATTACTTGAGGTATTAGAATCACTGAGTAACTAGATTTTCTCATTTAATTTAGGTTTTTCATTCTTTTAATAGTTAGGAATAGAGTTTTTGTACTCTGACATTGTAATTTGTTTGTTCATCAGTTGTCTTTGTTTCATGCTGTCATTCAGTAAGTGAAAAGTAATATATCATTTTAGTTATTGGGGTAGAATTTTGCTAAAATGTCATTCTTGAGTTACGTAATTTCAGAAGCTTTGTATCAGCTTTGTGAAATTCTGTATATTTTACCTTTTTGTCTAAGTAATGTTTTTTTTCTGCATCTGTCTACTACAGATCAAGTTTAATGGCTGTTTCAAACAGATGCTGAAGTGTTGACTTCGTTGCAATGTAGCTGGTATAGATAATGAGAAAGCATATAGTTTTCTCCTAGTTACCTATTGTTATTCTGTGGTCTGTGCATAATGCACAGTTAATGGAGAAAGTATTGGGGTGTTACAACAGCATTAGATACTGAAGTAGTATATGGTCTTATGTTCCTTGAATCTATAAAGAAACTGGAATATACTGATCATCTTAAGCTATAGAATTGAAATCCTGAAAAAGAGATTTTCATGTAATTTGTTTTAATAGACTTCGTAAGCTCAAGGGGCCCACTGACACTGCAAGATTATGATGTTGCCTTGCCAAGCTGCTTACCAGAAAAAACAGCAGAATTTTTCTTGAGCAGTTTGTAAGCAGACTTTTTCAATACAGAAAAGGAACCTTCAGTACAGATGTTGCGTTTTGTAGAGGGAATGATCAGGGTGGATTATATGTTACCTTTTTTTTCCCTCCGATTGTTCTGTTTTTTCACCCTTTCACACAGACATACAGAAATAGCACTTAATACAGTAAATATTAGGCTTTGTACAGCTCTGGAGGTACTTTGTGAAGTACTTCTTCTAGTACAATCATGTTTTTGTTAAATAAGTTTGTTTAAATATATAGTCATTCTAGGCATAGAAGAAAAAAGCGACTGTATGTAAGACAGTTTTAAGATTTCAGGTAAAAATTATATTATTTATGAAATGACCTCAGATTGCTTTTATCTTCTTATTGTTACTTTTCGCTAGAATCTGCAAGCATGATGGAATCCTAAGGAATTTATGGTCATGTTCAAAGGAAAAAAAAAAAAGGCAACCTTTGTTGAATATGACCTATATTTGTCAGATTTAGCAGAAGAAGCCTGCTAAATAGTGCATCATTTACTGAATACAATCATATTACTTTCCCAAATCCAAGTTTTCAAAATGAAGTAGAAAATGTATGAAGCTGACATTCTTCAGTTGAGTCGGTCTTTTTCTCTCGCTGTTTCAAAAAGTTTACCATCTTCATCTGAAGATCCTTGTGTTCCTTGGGAAAGGCAATAGGGTGAAACTTGGCAATGGAAAGAAGGAAATCCAAACAATGTTTTGTTTCTTAGGTTTTTTTTCCTCTTGTATAGTTGTGGATAGCTTTAGCTTTGTGAGTATGTGAATGCATTAGCTCTGCGTGAATATTTATCTAAAAGATATAGATTTAACTGTGATGATGAATCTTCCCTTTGATTTTCATGATCTGTAGATTGTGAACCTGAGCTTTACAAAAAAAATTAAAAAAAATCTTGTAAGCATATGTTAGATAAAGATGCTGACAGGCAGTGCGAGGTTTGTGTTGAGGAGGAGAAATAATTGGGTCCAAGAAGCTTGAAGGTTACTGCATTTATATAACTTCCTGGGGAAAAAAAAAGAAATAAAATTAATTACAAGATTAGCTAGGGAGTAGTGAGAATATTACTTTTGCTGTAAAAACCCCACAAATTTACAAAATTTGTTTACCTTGTTGGTGAAACCTGAATGTTTGTTCATTGGAAGAGCATTTTCATAACTTTGTAGAGATTATAGTTAGAAGCACCCACTATCTGGTAGTTGTACAGAGTTAAATGAATTGCACAAAGTCTGGCCATCTTGGGATGTTACCATGTTAAGAAATAGATATGTCAATACAATATAAAATTAATAAATTTTATATTAAAAATTATACCTTTCAAAGGCTGGCTTTTTGCAGTTTGACAAAGCTGAATGGGAAGAATTGGCATCTCAACTAAATTTTTAGTTATTTATGGAAATTAATTTTATAAACAAAATTTGAGTAGTCTCTTTTTTACATTTATAGCACTAAAGTGAAATGTTCAGAATTCCTACTTAAAATAACTCATGTTTCTCCTTGAATATGCTTTTTTCTAAAAATCTTTTTCTGTTCATTCATTTTCATCTGTGATCCTTTTAATGATAGAATCATAGAATGGTTTAGGTTGGAAAGGACCTTGAAGATCATCGATTTCCAACCCCCCTGCCATAGACAGGGACACCTCCCACTAGACCAGGTTGCCCAAGGCCACATCCAGCCTGGCCTTGAACACCTCCAGGGATGGGACCTCAACAACCTCTCTGGGCAATCTGTTCCATTGCCTTACCACCCTTAAAGTGAAAAACTTCTTCCTAATGTTTAATCTAAACCTGCCCTCTTCCAGTTTAAAGCCATTCCCCCTCATCCTATTGCTACATGCCCTAGTAAAAAGTCCTTCCCCAGCTCTCCTGTAGGCCCCCTTGAGGTAATGGAAGGCCGCAATAAGGTCTCTATGGAGCCTTCTGTTCTCCAGGCTGAACAGCCCCAACTCTCTCAGCCTCTCCTCATAGGAGAGGTGCTCCAGCCCTGTTATCATCCTCGTGGCCCTCCTCTGGACACGTTCCAGCAGGTCTATGTACTTCTTATGTTGGGAACTCCGGAGCTGGATGCAGTACTCCAGGTGGGGTCTCACGAGAGTGGAGTAGAGGGGGAGAATCACCTGCCTTGACCTGCTGGCCACACTTCTTCTGATGCAGCCCAGGATACGGTTGGCCTTCTGGGCTGCGATCGCATATTACTGGCTCTTGTTGAGCTTCTGGTCAGTCAGCACCCCCAGGTCCTTCTCCTCAGGGCTGCTCTCCAGCCATTCCCCGCCGAGCCTGTATTTGTGCTTGGGATTGCCCCGATCCAGATGTAGGACCTTGCACTTGGCCTTGTTGAACTGCATGAAGTTGGCTTGGGCCCACCTCTCCAGCCTGTCCAGGTCCCTCTGGATGGCATCCCTCCCCTCCAGCATGTCTACCTTGCCAAACAGCTTGGTATCATCGGCAAACTTGCTGAGGGTGCAATATATTTTTTTTTTATCGTAATTAAGAAAGTAGAGGACACAGTCATTGATAGCTGTCCTTCCACTGAATATCTCTAATGAGCAATTTTTACCTGTTATGGACTTCTTACTAGAAAGGTTGTAGTGTCACAGTCATGCAAGAATAACGATAGAGCTGTTTGTGACTACAGCATACTGCTGTTTCTTATCCCCACTTCAAAATTTTGTATTTTATCTACCTAAATATTTCATACATCTAGCAGGAGCATCTGGCCAGGACAAAGAGAGAATCATAATTGTGAAGACCTCTACAAAGTGAAATATTTGGACACAAGACTGCTGTGCTAATTTGCCTAGGTGCAGATCTGCCTTCTTGCCTTCAGCTTACCCACCAGAACATGACTGTGTGTAGAGGATGCCTGCTTCTTGCTAGCCTCCTTGCCTTTGTCTGCACAGGTGACCAGTCAACATTTGGCATATTAATGCAGACAGAGCAGCTCGAAAACATCATTCACCTCGCTGGGCACATATGTATGCAGCTAATCTCTTGCCCTCTGATTCTTGCTAGTGAAACAACTCACTTCTGTACAGAAGGCTTTCCTTTGCTGCAAGCATTCATTTAAGGCTCCTGGCTTTTACAAAGGCCTCTTCAGTGACTGTCGCTTGTCAAGATTGCCTCTAAAGCAACTACTCTTTGAGTCTGTCTGTCTGTCTTCATGATATTGTATTCCTCTTTTAACCCAGAGACCTTGGCACAACCTTAGAGAACCCTGAGGAAAAAAACATTTGAAGCAAAAGGGGACAGGTATGGGGAGGAGATGAAGGTGTTCCTTAGCTTTGCCTCTCACTATTGTGAGGGCAGGAGTATCCCTCTTCTGCATTTATTTCTCTAAGCGGTGGTTGTGAAGTGGGTGCAAGTCCTCCACCACAGACTGAAATCTTCAGTTAGGGCACAGTCGAGGGACAGTCAGGACTAGAGTTAAGTTCTTCATCCCAAACCCAAAGACTGAGAAATGAGAGTTCTTTGAAAACTGCAACTCCTGTCTCTTTGTATTTAAAAAAAAAAATAAAAATCCAACCCATTGAAGGTTTCCTATGTGAGAAGTGTCTTGCTTCACAGTTCTAGCTGAGGAGCAGCCTGTGGTGAGCAAAAGGCTGTGCGGTGGGAAGCTCACACCCACAATCCACTTCATACCTGTGGTGCATCTTGCAGGCATCACCAGGAGCTCCCTCCTGGCAGGCTGACGCAGTGTCCTTCCCTGCTGCAGCACGCCGCACTGAAACTGCTCCGCAGTGATTATCAGATTTCTGATTGAAATGTGTCTTGCTGTCCAACAGAAATAATTCTTGTTTATGAGGCTCTTCTGAATTCTAAAACCTGGTGGCTTCTGTTATTTCCTCCCTTCATCTCCCCCTCCTTTTTTTGTTATTTTATTTTTTGTTTCCAGTGTTGCAGTGCATGTGTCATATACAAAGGTGTATTGGGATTTTGGGGGAGGATGTCAAAACTTCAATGTATGTTCATAAGAAAGTATTCAAAGAGCCTGTGGGCAGATATTGGAGATAATTAGGAACTAGCTGGAACTGCTGCAGGCTCAAGGGATGTTTGCAGGCTGCAGAACATTCCTACGGGAAAGAAATTACTCTGTAATTACAGTCAAGGTCAGTGCAGTCAGTTCAATGGGAAAAAGATGGTAAGAGCTGGGGCTCCCTCCCTTGAAGAACTTTGAATGTCGTTAAGGAGACATAGTTGTTACCACTTTATAAGTAAATGTCCCCTGAAGTACACAATGTGTAAGTGTTCTCTCTGCTGCAAGGATTGTAGCCCTTTCTTGAGAGAGAAGATTGACACTGGTAAGTGAAGGGAATTTCTTGGTCACACTTCACATTTCTTTTAATCTTTAAAAATTTTAGGTGCATGTTTCTGTGGTGTACATCTCCAATTTGTTTAAAAGGCTAACGTGTTATTTCTACATTTTTCTTTTCTGAAATGTCTTTCAACATCTGTCTAAAGTATTTCAGCCCACTTCCATTTATTTGAAAGTAAGGGATATTTTCATGGCCGATGGGTAGCCTTGGCTCCAGGACATTGTGGTAGCCATCTTAAATTCATCTTCAGGAGACAAACTTTGGTTCCCTCCCTTCTGAGGGCAAACCCTTGAGTTCAGAAGTACTCTGTGCCCAAAATTTGTCATCAGAAGCCTTCAAGTGGCGATACTAGTTGCAAGTACTCCTCCCTTCTGTTTCTCACTTGTGCTCTGCAGCTTCACCTTCTCCATTTCGCCAGTGCAGCTGAATGTGGGACTGTGCTGGGACTGTGTCAGAGATTGATTCATCTTAAAACAAAAAAGAAAAAGCTTTTGAACACACTTCAAACCGATTGAAATCTAGGTTGCTGTGGTGCCATACCTCCTGCCCCCTTTCTTACATTGATAGTAGTGCTGCTGCATGTGCATGGTGAGCTCAGTAAGGGAAGCTCCCTTAAAATCAGTTGTGCTGGTTTTGGAGGGTGTTTTTAGCAAGATTGGCTTCCTGAACTGCATGATTGGAAAAGCGCTGGTGCTTGTGTTAGAAGAGGCTGGAGGAGTATGACTTGTCACAAGGGAAGCTGAGAGTGTGGCTGAATCTAGCAAACCAGATTTGTGTTGGTTAAGCTGTTGTGAAATTTCATGTCTGAAATTTTTAATGGGATCATTTCTCTGATGTAGTTCAGTGTAGCACCTTGAATGACCATCGTGGCTTAAGTGAAGGGCATGTTGTGCTGTGCTAGGCATTGAGAAAGAAGTGATCAGAGCTGCAGGAGCAGAAAAATCTTCCATTTGTCTTGCAGCTGAATGCTTTGTAAAATGCTTTGTAAAGTCTAGCCTTCAGTTATTTTTCTGTTTTGCTTCCCTGTCATATAAGCATAACAGATTCAGCATTATTTGACTCAGAATTTTCCCATGAGCGTGTTTGACCAGTAACTGATTAAAGGGACTTGCAGCAGTGCTTTCACAAGTGGATATAATATCTATTCACCTAAAGTGTACAGTTTCTAAAGAAAGTTTTTTACAAGAACAAACCAAACAAAAAAATACACCTAAGTTAGGTATTCTTTCTTGCATGTTTTGGTAGGTTCTGTTTAGCTCAAATATCCTTAGTTTTGGGTTTGAGTGTGTTCTGCAGTGCTTTTATCTTTTCTAAGTTCTTTTCCCTGTGAACAGCATAACTGTTTACCTCACTTCCTCCATGGGCAGGGTTTTTAACCATTTACTGTATTTCATGTCGTCAGGCCTCCACCTTTTGGATAATGTGTATAAATTTGGCAACTCACAATTAATAGCTTCTAACAGTTTGCTTAAGGACCCTTGGTGTTTTTCATGAAAATATTTTTCCTGAAGACATTTTAAAATTTGTTTCTTGCTTGTTCTTCTTAACTGTATTTTTTAATTTAACTCCTATTTAATCTGTTGGTGTAGCATCAAGCATTGACAGTGGAGTATATATAATAGTTCTAGAAATAATACAAATATTTCCCTTATTTGTCATATAAGACAGCTATACATGAAAAAAGATCTTGCACTTTCAAAAATGCATACAGCATACATATATTCCCTTCTCCCTTATTACAAAAACCCAGGAGGGTCATTCAGCACATCAGAAATGCCAATCAGCTACTACTATTTATTATTTTCATATCTCTGAGAGTGTAATTTGGTGGAGGAGATGGTTGTAAATTTATCGGAGTATTGCATCCAGGTAAATTTAGTCAATATTCACATGACTGTCTGCTGAACAGTCACTAATACAAGCTTCACTTCTCTCAATATGCCAATAAATACTTTTTCTGTCAGTTTTATTTGCTTAACAATATATAAGTGCATATAACTAACATTACAATGTATGTATTAAGGGGCTGGCAGTTATTATTACAGTGCCTGGTATTCTGCCTTTGCTACATATTTGTTTCTGTGCAGCTATGGCGGGGTTTACAGATCTCTTTACATTTCTGATTAGCACGACTGTCTTGCCCAGGCTATGCATCTGTCCCTGAGCAGGGGAAGAGCTTCTAGAATTACCTAAGGACAAAGATTGGGGAGAGAAAACTATTTAAAAACAAACAGAACAAAAATCAAGCATCTCCTAACGTTTTTTTGCCTTTCCACTCTTCCTTAATTTTTCTAGTGGTGAAGAACATTGTCACAACCAGTTGTTAGCTTATTGGTGTTTGTTTAGAATCATGTCCTCCAAATTAATTTTGTATTGTTACGTAATATGAAAGAAAGATGTTAACCTCAATGACTTATACCACAATGGAAGGTGAATAAAGCAAAGATAATTGGAAGAGATGAGTGAAAGAAGAGGAAAACCAGTACTTATTCAGGTCAAAATTACATTTTCTCCCTATGGAATTGGCCCTTTTTTAATGGGAAAAAAAAAAAATCCTTTTACCTCCAAACCAGTTATCTTTTCTTGTGTGCATTTCAGCCTTTTAGGAATTGAGTAGTTAATTTTGTTAAATCATTTTCTTTCCTTTTGGATAGGATTACTTAATAATTTATGTTACTTTGTAAGTTGGACTAAATAAACACAAAAATGTTTGATCTTGCCAGCTTCTAGTTCTGTAGTATTTCGCCTGTAATATAGTGGCTATTTTACAGAATGTGCCAATTTTGTAGTAGAGTTTTCAGCAGTAACCTTGAAGGTTACTCCCACAGTCACCATTTGATAGCTGGTGGTATCATCTGCCATCAGCTTTTGCAGAACCAGTTGTGGTTTGATCCTTCAGAACTAAATGCAAGTTCGTGGTCTCGTATTTTTTATAGTATCTTGCTGTCTTCATGGATGCTGGTGTATAGTTTTTCCTTCTTAGACTATAAAGGGAGAGAAACTGCAGTTTCTTTTGACCTCATGCAAGTTTGACAGGGAGGAAATCTGGTTAGGCTGAAAAATCCTGAAATCTGGTAGCCTGACTTTTCAAAGACTCTGTAGTTTATGTTTCTTTCCATAAGATGTCTGGGCAGTCAGAATCTTTAAAATGCAGGCTGTGAGTCCTTTTTTGTTTTGGTTTGGTTTTTTGAAGGTAATAATGTAGAAATAGTGTGTACTCACCTGAATTTTCCTTCTCTGCTTTCCTTCCCCTCCCAGTCTCCTTTTATCCTCACCTTCAAATACTCTGCTCTGGAGCCTTGAAGAGCAGGGTTTTGAATAAACATAAGATGCTGAAGAGCTTGCTGCAGTATTGGTACACTTGACTGTGCATGACTTCTTTCTGTCAACGAGAGAGAGACACCTCAATGAAAGATGCATGAGAACAACCAAATATTTTTCTGGTTGTCCACCTGTGGCTTAACACTTACACTTTATGTAAGCTAATGGAAACAATTAGGAGTTAAACATGATGAGTTAAATATTGACACTAAAATATGGGAGCTGCTGTTAATAAGTTTATTTTTTAAAAATTAATACCTAAATTTATTTCTATAATGTGGAGACATAACTTGTTGCTGGTTTTGCATTCAAGAAGAGCTATGCTTTCAAAGAAAAATCAAATAAAATACTTGTGGCTCCTTCCTTCCTGTGTTACAGGCCTAATATATTTTTGTCTCATTAGGTATCTGTACTTAAGAAATGTTTTACATCACTGGGCTTAGACTCAAAACGATATGAGAGGATGAGTTCAAGTAGTATCTCCCTTTGTTAAAGGAAAAATCCAGAGCATTTTCAGCTACCCTTTAAGTGAGAGTAAAAGTGGGTAACTGCTGTTTGTTGATGTTTAGTGTGCTAGTAGCGCTAGAAATAATTTACCAGCAAAAATAAATCTTTTTTCAGAATCCAGTGTACTTCTACGATTAGCCTTTGTCTTGCCCTGAAAGAAAAGATGCATAAAGTTTGATTGTAAAAAATCTGCAGTTAAAAATTTAGTTTGGATGAGTTTCATCTGGAAGGCCAAGTTCTCTTTATATGGGGAGCCCAAACTGAATTCAGACTAGTTGTAAGATCATGCAAGTAACACCTAGCCCTTCTGTAATGCTTTTTGTCCTTAGCTTTTATGCATGCTTTACAATAGAGGTAGTAACCCTTACCCTTGTGTTTCATGGTGAGGAAAAAGAAGGCAAAAAGCTTGGTTTAAACATGTGAAAAGGAGCAGAACTGTGGGACTGCTGTAATGGCAGAAGAAGGGGTGTGTGTGTCTAAATTAGTTAAAAGTTAAAAAGTTAAAGTATTTTTTTTGTCTCGTGTATGGAATATAAGTACAACATAAAGGAAGTGTTGACTCTCAGTGATTTAAAGGTAAAGTATTCTCATAGGATGCATTGTATTGAGAGAGAGGTATTTGAATAATGACTGACTTTATTCCTTTTGTAGTTAGTTTAGATTTTCATCTCTCCCCGTCTAGCATTCCAAAGGCAGTTAGGATGTTTTTAAGAGGAGAAGCCTTTGGTTTGTCCAGTCTTGAAAGTGACGGTAAATGGGACTCACATGAGAGAAGGTTATAGGCCAAGGCACAGAAGAGTCCCTGTCTCAAATTGTTAATTTTATATGCAGTGAAGAAGGACAGAAATTGCTTATGAATTTTGTGCAAAGCCACTGTATCTATAGTTGTCTGTATTTTAACATCTACTTGTAAAGTCATGGTACTTACGCAGTTCAAACAATTCTGTTTAATGCTTAACTCATGCTGCTCTAACTGATGTTTCAGAGACTTTCTGTTTTCTCAGTAAACCATTTTTTTTTTTTCCCCTGTAGGATTAGTAAAGGCTTACATTGTAATAGACATGCTGCTAATATAAAAGGTCAACTGTTGAATGTGAATGTTTGTTAGGAAGACCCCAGCGTGTATGGAAATAATAGCGCTGATTCTTGAGACGATCAGGTTTGCTTATGGGATAAGCACAGAAATTCTTCTTCAAACCATTGTGTTCTGAAAGTTTTTCTGTTTTTTTCTTTATATAAACTTTCTTTGGAGTGAAATTGAGAAGCACCATAAATCTATAAAGTCTAGGTGACATTTCTCATATCCTCATCATGCTATGATGAAAAAAACTGGTAGCAGCCTTTCTTTTTAAATCTTCGGTTAGTTGTAATGCTGAAAAGTTCTGGTACTGACTCACCAAATCTCATGGACAGTGTTCCTGATAAGTGTGCTAGCTGAATAGTGTTGTAAACTACTTTATGACCTTGCCTTTGTATCTATAAATTTGTTTTCTTATTTTTTTTCTCTTCTTTAAAAATTCTTTTTGGTACATCTATGCTAGACTGAAAAAAGTGCTTAATTACTTGAAACGTGAGGTTAGTACAGTGCCATATATAACATAGACAAGACCAATTTTACAGCTCTGATGAATGTCATGAATGCAATTCTTAATTTAAATGATCTCTTTTTAGCAGTAACTGTATACATGCAATAATTGTGCATATGTGTGCACTTCAGATACAACTTCTGGAATATCATAGGATGGGTCAGGTTTGAAGGGACCTTAAAGATCATCTAGTTCCAACCCATCTGCCATGGGCAGGGACACCTCCCACTAGACCAGGTTACTCAAAGCCCCATCCAGCCTGGCCTTGAACACTCCCAGGGATGGGGCCTCCACAGCTTCCCTGGGCAACCTGTTCCAGTGTCTCACCACCCCCAGAGTGAAAATTTTTTTCCTAATATCTAATCTAAATCTTCCAGTTTGGTGCCATTACTCCTTGTCCTATTGCTACATGCCCTTGTAAAAAGCCCCTCTCCAGCTTTCTTGTAGGCCCCCTTCAGATACTGGAAGGCTGCTATAAGGTCTCCCCAGAGCCTTCTCTTCTCCAGACTGAACAACCCCAACTCTCAGCCTGTCTTCATAGGAGAGGTGCTCCAGCCCTCTTATCATCTTCGTGGCCCTCCTCTGGACCTGCTCCAACAGGTCTATGTCCTTCTTATGTTGGGGGCCCCAGAGCTTGACACAATAAGTCGCACGAGAGCGGCGTAGAGGGGGAGAATCACCTGCCTCGACCTGCTGGCCACACTTCTTTTGATGCAGCCCAGGATAGGGTTAGCTTTCTGGGCTGCGAGTGCACATTGCTAGGTCATGTTGAGCTTTTCATAAACCAGCACCCCCAGGTCCTTCTCCTCAGGGCTGCTCTCAATTCATTCTCTGCCCAGCCTGTATTTGTGCTTGGGATTGCTGCAACCCGGGTACAGGACCTTGCACGTGGCCTTGTTGAACTTCATGAGGTTCATACGGCTCATCTCTCTAGCCTGTCCAGGTCCCTCTGGATGTCATCCCTTCCCTCCAGTGTGTCGACTGCTCTGCAGAGCTTGGTGTCGACGGCAAGTTTGCTGAGGGTGCACTCCATCCCAACATTGGTGTCACCAACAAAGATGTTAAACAGCAGCAGTCCCCGTACTGACCCCTGAGGAACATGACTTGTCACTGCTCACCTCTTGGACATCGAGCCGTTGACCATAACGCTTTGAATGCAACCATTCAGCCAGTTCCTTACTCACCGAGTGGTCCATCCGTCAAATCCATGACTCTCCGATTTAGAGGCAAGGATGTCATGCGGAACGGTGTCAGGTGCTTTGCACAAGTCCAGGTAGATGACATCTATTGCTCTCCACCGATCCACCAACGCTGTAACTCCATCATAGAAGGCCACCTAATTTGTTCAGGCATAATTTGCCCTTAGTGAAGCCATGTTGGCTGACCCTGGTCACTTCCTTATTTTCCATGTGCCTTAGCAGAGTTTCCAGGAGGATCTGCTCCATGATCTTGCCAGGCACAGAGGTGAGACTGACCAGCCTCTAGTTCCCTGGGTCTTCTTTTTTGCCCTTTTTAAAAATGGGGGTTAGGTTTTCCCTTTTC
>NW_009647763.1:4500637-4520884 GCF_000708025.1 Charadrius vociferus | reverse complement strand
AGGAACTTCACTGGACTGCTACAACTACTCAAATATGAGGGATAGTGGCTTGGCTCAGGACCTATGGATGTATCTCATAAGGTCCCATGGACTTGTGCACCTTCAGGTTCTTTAAATGGTCTTGAACCCGGTCTTCTCATACAATGGGTGGTACCTCATTCTTCCAGTCCCTGCCTTTGCTTTCTGCAACTTGGGCAGTGTGGTTAGAGCCCTTCCCAGTGAAGACTGAGGAAGGAAGTCATTGAGTATCTCAGCTTTCTCCATGTCCTTGGAATATCTTGGACAGCATTTTGCTTGGTCTCTTCTACTGTATTTACGCTGTTCTGTATATAACGGAATTTGAGTAATTTTTTCACCCTCTTTCAAATGCAGGATTTGAGTAGTCTTTAAAATTCATCTGTATTGATTCAATCTTCTAAGCTTTAATTTTGGAGTACCTTGGATCTCTTTAAAGCAGTAATTTAAGCCCTGGAGGAATCCTTCTCAGTCTCCTTTAGGACTAAGTTTGGCACTGTACTTTCATGGTTTGGAGCATCTTTCGTATGAGGAAAGTCTGAGAGAGCTGGCACTGTTCAGGCTGGAGAAGAAAAGGCTCAGTGAGATCTTTTCAATGTGTATGAACACTTGATGGGAGGGAATGAAGATGAGGGAGCCAGGCTCTTTACCGTGGTGCCCAGTGACAGGACCAGAGGCAATAGGCATGAACAAACACAGGAGGTTCCCTGTGAACATCAGGAAACACTTTTTTACTGTGAGGGTGTCCGAGCACTGGGACAGATTACCCAGAGAGGTCATGGAGTCTCTATCCTTGGAGATATTCAAAAGCCACCTGGATATAGTAATGGAGAGCTGTTCTAGGTGACCCTGTTTCAGCAGGGTGGTTGGACCAGATAATGTCCAGAGGTCCCTTTTAACCTTAGTTGTTCTGTGATTCTGTTGGTGTGCCTCGGGGTCTAACTCTGTGTCTGCTCCGTCACTGAGACCTCCCTTCCCTACCCTCACTCCAAAGTTGTGGAATCTTTGTTCAAGAACTTGCCCCAGTGACTGTGGTCAATAGAAAGTTTCTCTTTTTTTCCCCCCTAATGTATCTTTCCTGGGTACATTTCATTAGTTATAATTGTCAGTTGTGAAAAGTTTTGGTAACTTTGGAAGTGAAAAAGAAAATTTTGTAGTTTGTGTGTGTATTAAATACATGTGTGTGTGTCTGAATATTGCATGTATCTTTATATAATATAGATATTTTATAGGAGTCCAATATAAAATCCTTAATCATAATGCTTTGATTACTGTAACAATAGTCCTTATATCTTTAAGTTGTTTCGTGGCTTATTTTACTCACTTTTTTCTTTTTGTGTGTGTGTGTGTTTTGTCTTGCAGAGTTAGAAGAATCCATGGATTTCAAGCTTTGAATGACGGGCGTCTTACAAGATTGCCACAGCTAAACTGAAAAGGCTCTGAGTACGAGATTGAGTGAGCTGGTGTGTGCACTGCATGTACATGAAAACGCACATGTTTTTGTCATCACATAGACTTACTCTTGCATATTCCTGAGAGCTTTGCAATTGATGAAAAGTAATTTGAGAACCAGATGGAGCACCTTTACAGCACAGGAATTAGTAACCCATGGAAAGACACCTGCCAGTGATGTTCAGCTTTCCACATGGTCTTCGCGGGTGAAAAAAGTTTGCAAGAAGAGGAAGAAAAAACACCCTCTGCACAGAACAAGCCTAATAAATACCTCTACAATCTAAATCAATAGCTGTGAGGGAAACGGAAGAATACAGAGGGTAGAGGAAACTGATTTTGTTATCGCAGAGGAATAATGTATGGTCTTTGGCACGTTTTGCTTTGGGGTCAATAGATTGTGAATGGACTAGCAAATCATGACCATATGTTGAGGAATGATGACTGGAAGTAACTAAGTTGAGGAAGTATGGGACAAGTCTGGGCATTGAACTGAGCAAACCTCATCGTCCTTCTTGAGTTAACCAGGTCATCAAACTTGCATATTCTTTCTCCCTCTCCTTTTTCCTCTTTTCACTTAGTGTGGTATAAATACTAATTAATTGAGCTCATAAATGTTATTCAAATAAAACAATTGGAATACTTCATATGTTTCCTTCTTGTACAGCTGCAAATGTTGTGTCTGGAACTATGAATCTGTGCTGTAGACAAGCATCAAGAAGGAAAGATCCGATCAAACAAGCAAGGAAAATACCTAGAGAAATAGTGAACCCAGGAAGTCAGATTTTTAATGCTGCTTCTCTTTCTTTTTTAAATGATTATATTTCTTCCTTCCTTGAATTTTAGAAGATTTTGAAAGAGTGCTTACTTGATGTGCTTTAATTCTGGCATTTGTTTTTTTATGGTAGGATGAAAAGTCTGTGATTCCTTGTAGCAGAAAAAAGGGAAAAGCAAAGGAAAAACAGCTTGACATTTTAGCCTGTTTTGGAGGAGAGAGAACTTCATGGTTCACCTGAGGCAAACTTATCTGCTTTGAAAGCCAAAAGCTTTAGAGCGTTTTTGATTCTGCTATAAATGAAGAGGGGGTTTCTTTTTCATTCGTGTGTGGCAGCAAAAAGTGGGAAAGCAGGCAAGATAGCGTGATAAACAGTTCAGGCCGTGTTGGGTCTCTGGTGGAAAAAAAGTGCTGCAATGAAAATTGGATTGGCTTTGGATTGCAAAAACTTTTGAGTCCAACGAGCAGTTCAGTACCAAGAGGGATTTCCCAACTGGCCTGGCACACCAGTGCCTGCACAAGTTCGGGTCTGTTTCGCACGGTTTGTGTGCCTTTTTTTCCCTTTATGCAATCTCTTTCAGCTTTAGCAGCAGAAATACATCAGATGGAAAAGATATGCCAGAGGGCAGCTTGGAAAAGAGGAATGTCATATATATACATATATATGTATGTGCGTGTGTTTAAATTTCTGCAACTGAACTTTTGAAGAAAATCTGACTGGAGGAAATCTTAAAAGCCTTAAGTTACTTGAAACCTACACGTTTGCAACTCTTTGTCTCTGGAATTGCATTACGCTAAACTGGAATCTCAGGCTGTATAAAGATTATATCAAGTTGAGCAAAAAGATGACTTAACCATTTCTTGAGCGCCTCTTATGAAGTAGCTGTTTCTCCAAAGGATAAGTGCACCCTCACTCTACAGACTCAAAAACAAAAATGAACCTGAATTTTTTTTTTAAGTGTTACTTTTTCTTAGCCAACTGCCATCATCTTTTATAGAGGAATTTTTCACTATGCATTTGGTGGATATTTATAAACACTGACCCCATCCTCCTCCCTTTCAATGATCTATCCCAGGTCAGTCTTATCAATAAAAAAAAAAAAAATTGATTTAAATTTTGTGCACTAGACATACTACTTTCTTATGTCAAAAAATAAAATATTTAAAAAGCATGTATGCAGCAGTGGAACATGGGCCTGTTCTTTGCAGCGATTCCAACATCCTCTGCCTCTCCTGGAAAGGGAGAGTCCCCAAAAGTGAGAAGGAGAAACCGGTGTGCAGGAGGCGGTATTATGAGGAAGGCTGGTTGGCAACAGGCAATGGCAGAGGAGTTGTAGGCGTCACTTTTACTTCCAGCCATTGCAGGAGGGACCGGAACACCCCTCAGAGAATCAACTTCAATTTGAGGGGCCACAACAGCGAGGTAAGCAAAATGTGTGTTTGTGTAACACTTTAAAGGAAATGATAGCAATCTTTTTTTTTTTTTTTTTTTTTTTTGGGGTGGTATTTCTGCTTGAGATTTGACAAGGCAATATGAAGGAGGCTCAGGACTAATCCAAATATGATTGGGATCTATTGGAGTCTTTCTAGTAAATTCAAGCGCGTAATGCTGATGGTGGAGAGGTTCTCTGGAAATGGGTCTGGTTTTGGTTTGGCCTATTTTCTTCTTCATTCCCCATCACTTTCCAGATTCCAGGCAAATTCAATAAATGTGTGCTAAGAGAGTTAAAAGTTGTGGTGGTTTACTGCTTTTACCAGTACTAAAGCCTGGCTTGGAAGACTAATGGAAAGGCAGGGCAAGGGGAGAGGAACTCAGCTGAAATCTGCCAGTTTTTCAGAAGCTGCAAACTGGAATGGCCTGTGGCAAAGGACAGCTGTCATTTCTAGAAAAACTTTTAATTTTGCTAGAAAAAGGGGCAAGTGGGACTTCTCAGAAAATTGTTAAGGTGCCCTGCAGTAAAATACTGTGAACTTCAGAGTGCAAGGCGTTGTCCTGACTACAACAACACAAAAACTTTTCCATTTGTTTTTTCTGAAAGGGATAAATCTGTTGGTAAAAGCTGATATTTCAGCTGTGCTTTACCAGCTTTCTGGCACCTATCTCTTTCTCTCATACTTCTTCCTGGAAAGGGCAGATGATGCCCAGTAGCCTACAGAGTGTCTTGGACAGGTGGGAGAACTTAGTTTGTTTCTGCTTTTTAGTTAGGCTGTGTTTGGATGCGCTCTTTGAAAAGAATCTGTCCAAATCAAAGCTTTGCTCTAAGGTTAGTGGGTGGAATAACATTGTATGTACTGAAATTAAAATCAAAGATACAATGGGATCTTTCTTGTCTTTTGTGCTACTTAACTGTTGGACTCTAATGTATGTTGCCCTTTTGACATAAGGTGAAGCAAAGATTTAGAGGTGGGTGGGTTTTTATAACTTTAATAGCAATCCTCTTTTAAGGCAAAAAGGAACCAGGGAATAAATATTTAGTCTTAAATAACTGCTTCCACATGCTTTGTCTAGATGCAGATGTGTGGGTGTATTGTAAATTATATAGATTTTTATATTTATAGACATGTATATATTTGTATCACGTTCATTCAAAAAATTGCAGCCACCTTCTCCCAAAGGGAAGAATGATGTTTGAATCCAGCATTTTGTTTTGAGCCATCTCTAGCTGTCAGTATAATTTTCAATTGCAAATTGCATTATATTTTTCTCCTTTTGCATAATATGTGTCTTGGAAACAACGGAGGAAGTGCTGTTTATGGGAATGTGAAGTCTTGTTGCAGAATGTGAAAATACAAGACTATGTTTAAGTATGTGCCAGTTAAGTGGAGAAGAAGCTGATGTGCATGCTGCCCTTTGGTTTTCGCTAGTTTTGCTCTGTTTACTCAGTTGGCCATTAGATTCTCTTTCTGGGTCACTGAATTGTTGGTCTGTGGATTGAACTGTGCTGTTTATGCATCCTTTCACATAACAGTGATTGGCATGAGAGTGACTCTGAAATGAAGGGAAAATGTCCTGTTTGACTTTTTTTTTAATTTTTTATTTGGATGCTTAAAATGTGCTAAGTCAAGCTTGTCATTAATACATAATTGTGTTTCTGTAACTAATCTTCCTGGTAGCAGAAAATGTGTGAATGAATAGAGGCTACCAATTCATTTCTCTGTATGGCACTACAAAACTGGTATGGGGGGGTCAAAAATGTGTCGTACTGAAGGAAGAAGAGAAGTGGCTTTAGTGCAACTAGCTTTCTGTGATGAGTCTGTGTGGCTGCTATCAGATTTTCCTACTGGAATATGCTTTTGAGCATCAGTGTAGGTGAAATTTCATCGTTACAAGGTGATGTGTTATACAACACTTCATCAGGCTTACTGAATGTTATCCTTTTATAGGAGAATCCTACTGATTTTGGTAGGAATGAAACTGTAATACAGTTGTTAAAGGTATATAGTTGCATGGACAACAAGATTTTTTTCTTTAGAAAACACTTTTCCTTCTAAGTCTGCCTGTTGAAAGATTCTTTAAAAGAAAGAAAACCTTGAACAGCACTGCTTATTGCTAGTATTTGCATAAGAAGTTGTAAATGTTTTGTTTTCCCATTCTCATGTTAAAAAGCAAGCCGCCAACAACCTTGTCTCTTCTGTGTACCACCTTATACAATGGAAAATGCTAATTTTGCAAGCATATCCTGGTATATGTGTCTGATTAAAGCTACATTTATTTTACAGAATGTGCCTGAAGGGATGTGATTGACTTAAAACTTTAAGAGCCTGTGTGTTTCACTGCCCAATTCTAGGGTCCATATTGTGTTGCCTTGTTCCCAGAAGTGGTGATTTATACCTCTACATATTTTTCTCTGGGATAAACCTAGTGTGACAAGTCAAGTTTATTGCTTTTCTGACATACATTGCTGCTTTAATATTAGTATGCATTCAATTATAAAGTGTGAAATGCTGTAATGAGCAGAGTGGAAGAGGTGAAAATACAGAAGCTAAATACTTTGCATCAGGGGTATAATTAGCAATATGCTGTGGGCAGAGCAGTAGATCATATTTCAGTTTTAGGGTGAAAATCTGGAAGAGGTAATGCGGCAGCACTGTGCTTTTGGCAGGAACATGAGACTATTTTGAAGTGGGTCATGAAGGTGAATGCTAGTGGTGTATTTTTGTGATGTTTTTATTATTGCTGAAGAGATTCACTGAAACCTCCTTTTGGTACACACCTCCTTTTTTGACTGTAATAGCATGCCTGTAGCATATTAGAACAAATAAGAATGAAGAATCCCCAGGGCTGAGTTACTGACACACATATTACAGTGGTGGACTTGCATGACTCATTACATTGAACAATAATTGACAATGAAATGCTTTGTAGTATGAGCCATGCTTGCATTTTTACAATTGCTTCAAGGTTGTTTTTTAGAGTTTGCAACTAGGAAGTGGCTGCCGTATTATTTTAATTAACAGCCTAATTTTTGGTATTTTCTAAGGAGAACTACAGGGATTAAAATAAGCCTATTGCATTTATTCTGTGGCAAGATGTGAAAATACTGCATTTTGTGATAGTTCTGTTTTTTAACTTTGGCATTGCATTTACAGTCCTGAATCTCATCTACATAAGACTCAACATTCTAAAAAATAAAATTTGAATGGGCATGTATCAAAGGCAGAAGGAACGTCACAGAAGGTGAAGTGTGTGTTGTGCAGCAGTTGTGCAGCTATGACGTGTTTCATGTGTCATAGGGACATGTTGCATCTCTGACCCTGGGATGGGAGGCGTCTCTGTCTCACAGAGGTGGTGGCTGGAGCAGATGTGAGTGACTGCAGAGACACATGGTTTAGTTTGGCTTTGGAGCATTTCCCTTGGTCTGGGAGAACAAACTGATGGAGGCTGGCATTCCGTGCGTTTCTTTTGTAAGTCTGGCAGAAAGGTTAGAAGGCAGGAAGCTATGCCATTGTACCACAATGTGTGAATTAGCAGCCAGGGAGCAGAGATGGAGTGTTCTAAAATACCCTCCCCTCCCCTGCATGTATAAATACAATGCTATGCAGAAATTAGAAAGTGAAATTTAGAAGTCTGATTTTGACCTAACTTGACTTTCCTTGCGTGCACTGAGAAACAGTGTTAGAAAAGGAATTGAGCACATTCCTTTTATGACTCTTATTATTTCTGTGATAAATTATGGATTAAATGAAAAATATCTGGTCACTTCAGCAAGGTCAGGGTTTCGAAAACCCAGTGTGACTAGTACGCTCTGAAGCATGCCAGGCTGAATTTTTTTTTTTATATTACCACAGAGACATCAGCTTTCAGCTTCTGGTCCATCCTGAGGTTTCTGGGGAGAGATTTTCTGTGAAAGATAATTAGGAAAAAAGCCCAAACTTATCCTCAGTGAGTTTCAATAGCCTTACAGGGATCTTCCTTTCCAGTGAAAGATTTACAAGATGTCTACAAATCAAATTGATTGGATGGTGCTGCTGTAGGTATTTCTTTTAATGAGTTCTGTTGTGTCTAGTGTATTAAGATGGTAATGGTTTCTATGGCACTTAATATTTCTTAAATTATTAGTGTTTAAAATAATGTTTTGCAGGTGCGTATTTTTCCTTTCACCGTGCTAACTAAAAAGACATCTTTGATATTTTTAATAAGATTCAGTATGCTAATTGCTGGACTGAAACATTGAAAAGTAGTGCAAGAATATGCAAATTCTGATGCAGTGAATTAAGTAACATGCTGAATACATTATTGAGTATGCATAGCATTTTTTACTGTAAACATAAATTGCTCATTTTTTTACAGTTGTTGTTATTTGAGTGTCCTAAGTGCATGACTCCAGCTGCAAAAACTAGCCTGTTTTGTTTAGCACAGGATTTAGACATAGAGAATTATGTTTAGCTACAGCTTTTGAAAGGAATGCTGTCCTTTAAAAATATTCAATAAATGTTGCTTTTCATACTACATTGGTTATGGAAGTCTCTCCACAGTTCCTGGTTTTGTTTTGTTTTAGAGTGGAAGGAGGTTACAAATCTTTTTTTTGTTGTTGTTGTTGTTTTAAAAAGAAAGCTATTTTTTCTGTCCACCTTTCTGAGCTTGTTGCAATTCTGAGCAATTCTGGCAGAGCAGATTGTTTCCGGAAGTCTACTGCTTGCATAGGAAACAAATTTTAAAAAACAAACAAACCTTCTCAGTAGTGGTTTTTTTTTTTTTTGTAGTGTTACTGGTAAGAATATAGAAAAAATATAGAAAACTTGGTGTTGGTTTTTTTTTTAAAAAAAAAACTTTGTCTGCTTTAATTATAACTGGCATTTGAACCTTAAATGTGATTTTATTATGCTTCCTGGACAGAAAAAAAACCAAGTCGGCATGTGAGTCTTGACAGCATGGGTACCTTATATCAATTGTTGCCTTCAAACACAGCTGGAACAGTTGTTTCTAGTGAACACTTAAGAGATCTTGAGGTAGAGAGATACCATAATGATGCCTTTTGGCTATAGAAGCCTTAGTGGTAGAAGACATACAGTGATGTAAACTGCAGTGGTACTGCAGATCTCTTCTCCTGCTTTTCTGTCACTGCACACAGAAGACAGGACAAGGTTTGTCAGCAGAAATATTATCTTTGTGTTAAAGCAAGCTAGTATGATTGGCAAAGACAGACAAGCTTTTGGGCATACAAGGTTTAGAAGAAGAACTCGTGTTTATGAACGCTTGCCTAGTTTTTACAATGCTGCTAGCTGATACAATGCTAAATCTGTCTGCAAACCATGCCCTTCCTCTGTCCTTAAACTACCGTGGCTACAGAAAAATAGTGCTGCAGAGAGGCAGAATTAGTGTTTCTGGGGGAAGTGACTTGGAGGAGAACAGGTCCTGTGCCTGACGGGGCTGTCTGTGTTAAATTTATATTGTTACTAGTATTGCTAGGCTTTTCTGACTACTTATTTTCAGACAGGACAAACACCTTGGGATTTCATGCAGGCTTCTTGTTGCACCTTGTTGAACTGTCTACTCTGCAGTTGGTGATTGAATGCTTTAATTTCTTAAGTATTAAAAGAGCCAAAATACATTTTAAACCTCTTTGTTAGTCTGTTTCTTACCAATCTTTTGAACTTTCGATGAAGCTTAAGTATGCTCTGTGGCATGCAAGAAGTGTCTTTCATAGCCTTCACTTAAGAGGGTTAGCAAAGAAAATAAATGGAGCTGGAAGTTGGAAGGGATTGATCTTCCCTTAAGTGACAAATAGCAGTCCTGTTGCTTCCCCTTTCTGTGCCCTATATGAGCTTGCAAACCCCAAGGTATGACCTAAACTGTACCGGTACACCTTCTGTATAGTTTGTTCACTCTAAGAAGTGTCACCACTTGCAATGTGTCTTTGATCTTTTCTTTGTGATACTGTTTCTTCCAGCCACGCTTGGCTTCTACTTCCGCAAATATTTGGCCCTTTCTGTCTGTCCGTCTGTCCTTCTCAATTGCCTCAGAATCCCAGCCTGTCTGTGAGCTCTCCGAGTTCAGGGGAGGCTGGCTGCTCAGTGCACTCTCCTCTTACTAAGGTACAGGATTATATTTGTTCCTAAGCAGTCATGTGGCTTTGAAGCAAACCATCCAATATTGCTACAACTGTAGTTGAGTAATGCAAGTTCGTAATGCTGCATTGATGTGCTTCTTGAAAGTTGCTTTTGGAGGTCATGTGTACACAGTGTGTTTCCTGCAAGGGATAGGTCAGCTGCTCAGGAAAATTTTAAATTACAATTTTTCTGTTTTAGCAAGCATCTAGAAAATCGTCCCTCAAGGCAGGGTAAAAAATGAATATATGACATAAAAACAGTATTGTCAGCTTTTAAACAAAACTAATTATATTGTAAGCGGGTCATCAATGTCAACATTTTACCATGCTGTAACAGGTGGCTACAGTTTTGTTGTAAGATAATTCTATTCAAAAAAGTTTGAAGTGGAATCAAGCACACCTTTATCAAAATGAACCCTAAGCTTTCATGCATGTTAAATTGTTGAAAGATAACAAGATGCGTATTTCAAGATAATGAAGCTGGCAGGGCTCATTGAAAGGGCTTTAAACTAGATTGGAAGGGGGAAGGAGATGAAACCAGGCTCCTTAGAGGTAAGCCTGGGGGTGGCATGCCAATATCTGTGGGACGGGATGCTACTGAAGTCCCTCAGGCTGCTGACTCAGTGAAGGTAGGGGATGGAGCAGAGATGTGGGGGTCATTGGTGGGTTAGGAATTTTGGCCGTGCCTGGGAATGGTCAGGTAGGAGTTAGAGCTTCTCCCAGTAAAAAGGGGGCGGGACCAATAGCCCAACTGAAATGCTTCTACCCTAATGCATGCAGCATGGGTAACAAACAGGAGAAGCTGGAAGCCATTATGCAGCAGGAAAACAATGATGTAGTCGCCATCACAGAAACGTGGTTGGATGACTTGCATGACTGGAATGCTGCAATGGATGGCTATAAACTTTTCAGAAGGGATAGGCAAGGAAGGAGAGTCGGTGGGGTGGCCCTGTATTATGGAGTGTTATGAATGTCTAGAACTAAGTGATGGTGACAATAGGGTTGAGTGTTTATGGGTAAGAATTGGGGGGAGGGCCAACAAGGCAGATATCATGGTGGGAGTATGTTACAGAAGGCCCAACCAGGATGAAGAGGCAGACAAACTATTCTATAAGCAGCTGGGAGAAATCTCAAGATTGCTAGCCCTTGTCCTCTTGGGGGACTTCAGCTTACCAGATATCTGCTGGGAATACAACACAGCACAGAGGGAACAGTCTAGGAGGTTCCTGGAGTGTGTTGAGGGTAACTTCCTGACACAGCTGGTGAGGAAGCTGACTAGGGAAGGTGCCCTGCTGGACCTGTTGTTTGTAAACAGAGAAGGACTTGTGTGGTATGCAGTGATTGGAGGCCATCTTGGGCATAGTGATCATGAAATGATAGAGTTTTCAATTCTTGGAGAAGTAAGGAGGGGGATCAGCAGGACCTCCACCGTAGACTTCTGGAGGGCAGTTTGGTCTGGTTGATAGAGTTCCTTGGGTGGCAGTCCTGAAGGGCAGAGGAGTCCAAGAAGGATGGACATGTTTCAAGAAGGAATTCTTAAAGGTGCAGGAGCAGGCCGTCCCCATGTGCTGAAAAACAAGCCGTTGGGGAAAAAGACTGGCCTGGTTGAACAGAGAGCTATGGTTGCAACTCAGGGGGGGAAAAGAGAATTTATGGCCTTTGGAAGAAGGGGCAGGCCACTCATGAGGACTAAAAAGGTGTTGTGAGGCTACGCAGGGAGATAATTAGAAGGGCCAAAGCCCAACTAGAAATTAACCTGGTTTCTGATGTTAAGGACAGTAAAAAAGGTTTCTATAAATACATAGGCAATAAAAGGAGGACTAAGGATACTCTCCATCCTTTAGTAGATGGGGGTGGAAACATAGTGACCAAGAACCAGGAAAAGGCTGAGGTGCTTAATGCCTTCTTTGCCTCAGTCTTTAATAGTAGGACCAGTTGTTCCCTGAGTACCCAGCCCCCTGAGCTAGTAGATAGGGGCATGGAGCAGAATGAACCCCCCATAATCCAAGGGGAAATGGTGAGCGCCTTGCTACAGCACTTGGGCATATACAAGTCTATGGGGTCGGATGAGATCCACCCAAGGGTACTGAGGGAGCTGGCAGAAGTGCTCACCAAGCCACTATCCATCATTTAGCAGGAGTTCTGGCTAACCAGGGAGGTCCCAGTTGACTGGAAGACAGCAAATGTGATACCCATCTATAAGAAGGGCTGGAAGGAGGAACTAGGAAACTACAGGCCTGTCAGTCTGACCTTGGTGCTGGGGAAGGTTATGGAGCAGATGTTTCTGAGTGCCAATACGCGGCACATGCAGGACAACGAGGTGATCAGGCACAGTCAGCATGGGTTTGTGAAAGGCAGGTCCTGCTTGACAAACACGATCTTCTATGACAAGGTGACCCAGTTAGTGGAAAAGGGAGAGGCTGTGGATGTTGTTTAGCTGGACTTCAGTAAAGCCTTCAACGTGGTTTCTCACAGCATTCTCCTGGAGAAACTGGCTGCTCATGGCTTGGATGGGTGTACTCTTCACTGGGTAAAAAAACTGGCTGGTAGTCTGGGGCCAAAGAATTGTGGTGAATGGAGTTAGATCCAGTTGGTGGTAGGTCACAAGTGGTGTTCCCCAGGGCTCTGTATTGGGACTGGTTCTCTTTAATATCTTTATCAACGACCTGGACAAGGGGATCAAGTGCACCCTCAGTGAGCTTGCAGATGACACCAAGTTAGGCGGGTGTGTCAACCTGCTTGAGGGTAGGAAGGCTCTGCAGAGGTATCTGGACAGGCTGGATCAATGGGCCAAGGCCAATGTTATGAGGTTCAACAAGACCAAGTGCTGAGTTTTGTGCTTGGGTCACAGTAACTCCATACAGTGCTACAGGCTTTGGGAAGAGTGGCTGGGAAAGCCTGGACCTGAGGGTGCTGGTCAACAGCCGGCTGCATATGAGCCAGCAGTGTGCCCAGGTGGCTAAGAAGACCAATAGCATCCTGGCTTGTATCAGGAATAGTGTAGTGAGCAAGACTAGGGAGGTTATTGTCCCCCTGTCCTCGGCACTGGTAAGGCCCCACCTTAAATACAGACATTGAGGTGCTGGAGTGTGTCCAGAGAAGGGCAGTGAACCTGGTGAGGGGTCTAGAGCACATGTCTTATGAAGAGCAGCTGAAGGAACTGGGGTTGTTCAGCCTGGAGAAAAGGAGGCTGAGGGGAGACCTTATCACTCTCTACAACTACCTGAAAGGAGGTTGTAGCGAGTTGGGGGCCAGTCTCTTCTCCTGAGTAACAAACGATAGGACAAGAGGAAATGGCCTCAAGGAGGGACCCTCAAGGGAGGTTTAGATTGGATATTAGGAAATATGTCTTCACCAAAAAGGTTATCAAACATTGGAACAGGCTGGCCAGGGGAGGGGGAGAAACACCATCCCTGGAGATGTTTAAAAGACTGGGTAGAGGTGGTGCTTAGGGACATGGTTTAGTGGTGGCTTTGACAGTGTTAGGTTGATGGTTGGACTTGATGATGTTAAAGGTCCCTGCTAACCTAGATGATTCTACGATTCTGTATGCTCAAGGGTCATCTCTTGCCTTTTGAATTAGGGTGAAGAAACACTGCTGCTTTGGATTGCAGCAATTGTTTGGCATGATAATTTGTGTGTTCAAGGAAAATAAATACATTTTCTTTAACAAAAGTTTGATGATGAGGACCTATAGATGTAGTGATTAGGTGAGATTACTACTGACAGTTGATACCTAAGCTTGGAATAGGAGCACCTTCTGAATAAGGAAGGTCACAACTCAATATGTAATTCTGAAGGCATTGTATATGCATACATACATACTGAGCATCTGAATAGTGGAGAAATCAGGTTTTATGATAGCATTTCTGAGCCATAATAATCATTAAGGACACTGCCTTTGTTTAAACAGTTCCCAGAGGAATTCATCAAATTACAGATAGTCTGAACAGATAAGATACCCATTACAAACCATAAACATTTCACAATATAATTGAACATAGACCACCAAGTAATTGCTTGTCAAATATAGCTAGAATGTAGTAGAGCAGACAAAAGAAATTTTATAGGCACTTGTCCTTGGGCAACCAGCATCTCTTCTCTGATAGCAATCTTTTATGAACATTTGTGAACTTCTGAGGGAGTTCTCCTTATTCTCTTTGCATTAGGCGCTTCTTTAAAGGGAAGTTTTGTATAACAAAAATGTTACAGGAAGTAGTGAAAATGAAGTTGAGTTGGGGAATTTTTTGTGAATTTTCAAAAAGAAGTGCTGGCTTTAAGTTTCCAAAATCGAATTGTGATGTTCCAGTGCTGGATTATTTGACAGATTAGTGTATTGGAAAATAGTATCCTTATATATTCCTCAATGTTTTGCATTTTAAGGAAATGTAATGTACATAGATGACTTTACTAGTGAAGAAAATGCATCTTTATTCAGCCTGGTGAGAATGTAATGAAACTGCAAAATACAGTCGATTTATTCCGCTGTTCAGAAGGACACTGGCAGGAAGAAGTTCACGTGCCTTGCCCTGTTTAACAGCAATGTTCTCAGTTTGGTGGAAGATACATGTTGGTGGAGCCTGATTTTGCAGTTTTCGTTGCTCTCTGCAGACAACAGGCAATGCTGTCTCCCGTAAGATTCTCATAGACAAGCTGTTGATGTAGCGGCTGGATAAGCAGACTGAAAAGTGCCTGAATGGCTGGGCCCAGAGCATAGTGATCAGTGGCACAAAGTCTAGTTGAGGTACACTAGTGGTGTACCCCAGGGATCAATACTGGGTCTAGTCCTGTTTGACGTCTTCATTAATTATCTGGGTGATGAGACAGAGTTTACCCTCAGCCAGTTTTCAGGTAACACCAAACTGAGAGGAGTGGCTGATATGCCAGAGGGTCGTGCTGCCATCCAGAGGGACCTTGACAGACTGGAGAACTGGGCTGACAGAAACCTCATGAAGTTCAACTAGAAGTGCAAAGTCCTGCGCCTGGGGAGGAAGAACCCCAGGCACCAATATGTGCTGGTGACCACCCACCTGGAAAGGATCTTTGCAGAAAAGGACCTGGGGGTCCTGGTGGATGCCAAGGTGAACATGAGCAAGCAATGTGCCCTTGCGGCAAAGAATGCAAATGGTGTCTTCAGCTGCGTTAGGAGAAGTATTGCCAGCAGGTTGAGGGACACGATCCTTCCCTTCTGCAAAGCACTGCTGAGGCCACATCTGGAGGCCTGTGTTCTGGTGGGCTCTGCAGTACAAGAGAGACATGGACATACTGGAACAAGTTCAGTGAAGGGCCACAGGGATGATGAAGGGACTGGAGCACCTCACATATGAGGAAAGGCTGAGAGAGCTGGGACTGTTCAGCCTGAGGAGGAGATCTTACTAATGTGTGTAAATACCTGAAGGGAGGATGCAAAGAAGATGGAATCAGGCTCTTTTCATAGTGCCCCATTACAGAGGCAACAGCCACAAACTAAACTGCAGGAGGTTCCCTGTGAACATCAGGAAACACTTTTTCACTGTGAGGCCAACTGGCTCAGGTTGCCTAGAGAGGTTGTGGAGTCTCCATCCTTGGAAATATTCAAAAGCCATCTGAACACAGGCCTGGGCAACCAACTCTGTGTCCCTGCCCACAGCAGGGAACTTGGACCTTCCAGAGGTTCCTTCTAACGCCAACCATTCTGTGAAATCTGTTTGTAAGTCTAGGTGAAATCCTTTGCATCTAAACTGGTGGAGCAACATAAAAAAACACGACTCTTGAAGGCAGGAAGGAAGTGTTAAATATGCAAAAGTGTGGAGAGAAGCCATTCAAGTTTGGCTAAAATGAGAGAACAAACTGATGTGCTAGAGGAAGCAGAGAGCATTTTTTCTGAGGATGAATCCAGATGGTATTCTAAGTAGTCAAGTAGTTGGAAAGCATAGTCAAAATCCTCATGAGGAATTACAGGCAGAGATAATTAAAATGCAGAAGGATGTAAAAGCTGTTGGATGTGAGGGTAACTTCACAAGAGAAGCAGAATTTGGGAAGGAAAATTATCACTAAGCTGAAGAAGAGAAGAAACTGCTTCTATGGCACAAGCTGTGCCCCTTGGAAAGAAGTTCTAGAAGAAGCTGTAGAGCATAATTCTGTTGTAAGCTATAGGAATCTGCAGCTCTGCTTAAAAAAAAAGTAATAAAGTCAGTGAAAGGTCTGACTTCTGGAGGAAATTGTATCACAAGGTAGCAGTGCCGTAATTACTGAGTTGGCTTATATGTGTCTGAAATGAGAAAATAGCAAGTTAAGTGTTTCATCAAGGAAAGACAAGGCAGAACCGTGAAGAAACCTGCAGCAGCAGATCATCACTACCTAGGATAGGTGTGTTCATGTACCTGTATATGTGCAGGAGAGACGGATATGGCTGTAGTGGAGCCAGGCGCAGAAACGCCCAAGCTGAGAGTGATACTGGCTTTTGTGAAGCTGAGCAAACATGGGGAATCTGGCATTCACTGGCAGTCAGCAGAAGGCAGCAGTCAGTTCCACAGATGTAGTTTCCAGAGACTATAATGACCAGCAGCAGAAGACACAACTGAAGGCTGTTTTTCAGCAGTATGGTGACCTCCTGAAGTTAATGTCTTGACTAGTGTCCTGGAGCGGAGGCCAAGCATAAGGACTTTCAAGAGGTGTTGGAGATGTTGAGGAAGAGGGAGTGTTTCAGCCTGTTGAGGAAGAAATCCATCATCTGAGTAAGATGGAAAAAAGAAAGACAGAGGGTTCGTCCACTGTCTTAGAGACAGCTCTAAAGCCTTTAACCTGAAAAGAGCTAGAGGAAGTTGAGTTTCACAGAAAATCTGATTCCACCAAAAGGAATGAATCAAGGTCATTCTTCAGGTAGAGACATTATATCAGTGAATTATATCAGTGGGGGAAAAAAGGTAGGAAGGAGACTCAAATAGGCTTGATTTTTCAATTACAAAATACTAAAACCAGAGATGTTTGTAATTTCTAGCTACCCTAATGAGGACCTTTCTTGAAGAATGGCCTTATATTTAAAGGATGCACATATGAAGATATCCCAAAAGTCTGGTTTAAGGATACGACTTTCTGATGCTCTGCTGTTGGTAAAATGAGTGTTGGTTGCATACTAGAGAGCTTAGTTTATAAGGAATACAAGCAGGCCTTTGTGTTAGGTTTAATGTAAGAAAAAGGGATCCTATTCCTTATTCTTTCTCTTCCTTAATTGTGATTTGGCCCTGTGAAGTATTTATTGAGTCTGGTAATGTACAAATATCTTGCTCCTCAGTTCGGCAGTATTCTGGGAGTATACAATGAAGCTGTGTTTTCTGCTGCTGCACACAAGTGATAATGTTAACGCCTGGTTAAGTAATAAACAGTGTTGCTGTGGAGGGAGTTGTATTTATTGTAGGGAATGGATGTTCAAAATTGGTTCCTTGAAATAAGGTGCCTTAAAAGTACGCAGAGGACTAAGTGGCTAAGAAAGGCTGCAGTTTGAGAGCACCTGTCACTTCTTGTTCTGGTAATATCTTGAGTTAGGCATATACTTCATGACCTAAATGGGACCAATACTGAATAAAGTGTATGAAATGGAAGAACATTTGATGTTACAATTACAGGCACAGATTGCTTTACTGTACAAAGTGAGCTGTTAGCATAAGGTATGTTTATCAGTGCATAAGATAAATGCTTTCTCACATATGTCATCTTAGCAATTCTACTTTTGCCCACAAGACATCCCATTGATGTTAGAGTAGGAATTGCTGTTTTCCCATGGAATGCCATCAAACATCTACATGTTTCATTTAAATTTCACTGTATTTCCAGCATTCTTACCGCTTCCAGAATAATACTCTCAATGGTTTCTTCAGATTTAGTAGTCCTTTTACTAGTTAGGGAATCCAGACCCCGCACTCCACTTGTGAGAGAAGTCTGCATGTCATAAGCTTTCTTTAATATTAGCAATACTTATGCAAGTTATAAAAACATAACCCAAGACTTGTTTATTGAGAAATATGTATTGGAATATATATATAAGTTGTTCTTGTTTGAAAGAAATCGGAAGTCTTTTGAAGCAGTGTTTCAAATTCAGAATAGTTGATAAAGATAAAATTTGTCCAGCTTTAAGTACTTTGTCCAGAAGGAGCAAGCCCAGCTGGGAGGTTAACAAATTAGATTAGAATATTGTCATTTTAATACATACTACTTATACAACCAATTATACCTTGTTGTTATGTTTTATGGCTGCCATAAAGTCATTCTGTTGACTAAACAGATTCAAATTAGGCTTTGATACAATGTTATTATGTATTACTAAAAGCTCTAGTTGGATCTGGAGTTCCATTGTGTTAATTGTGGTAACGGTTCTAGTCTCTGTGGTCACTGGGTATGTGTTAAAATTGTCCTCCCTCAGCCAACTTTCTGCTCAGTTCCCTTTGAGTGAAGATGTGGTTGTGATTACACTGGCCAGGGAGATGATTGTCTTTAATGGCTGGCAGCGGGTGTCAGTAATTACAGGTGTAGGTTGCTTCTCCACCCTGAGCTGCTGCTAACAACTAAAATGAGCCTCCTTATGCCTGAGATGGGAGAGGGAGATGCCTTCTCTAAAAATAGATGAGCCTAAACTACCGTTTGAGGCAAATACATGTAATTTTGTGTTTGTAAGTATATAATATTTTCATACATGCCTCATTTTTATTTTAATTTCTCTTTCTGCAGCTTTGATGCATAATTGTGACAACAATCAAAACTTTTTGTAAGACTTCAAGGACTTCAGCTTGTTCATATGACTAGAAAACGTGATATAAAGCAGTTGTATTTTACATGTGTATATATATATGTCTTAAGAAAGACATGGACCTGTTTGAGTGGGTCCAGAGGAGGGCCACAGAAATGATGAGAGGTCTGGAGCACCTCTCCTATGAGGACAGGCTGAGAGAGTTGGGGTTGTTCAGCCTGGAGAAGAGAAGTTTCTGGGGGGACCTTATTGCAGCCTTTCAGTACTCAGGGAACTTTCAGGCCTACAGGGAAGATGGGGACAAACTTTTTAGCAGGGCCTGTTGCAACAGGACAAAGGGTAATGGCTTTAAACTAAAAGAGGGAAGATTTAGACTAGACATAAGGAAGAAAATTTTTACAATGAGGGTAGTGAAACACAGGAACAGGTTGCCCAGAGAGGTGTTAGGTGCGCCATCCCTGGAAACATTCAAGGTCAGGCTGGATGGGGCTCTGAGCAACCTGATCTAGTTGAAGATGTCCCTGCTCGTTGGACTAGATGACCTTTAATGGTCCCTTCCAACCCAAACTATTCTGTGATTCTATGATATATATATAAATGAAAGGATTTGTAATATATATTGCCAAATAAAATAAATTCATGTAAGTAAAGCTGTTGAAAAATTAACAGCTGTGGAAAAGTTCTGTTCCACAGAAAAGTAAGCCTGTGAGGAACTAAACCATTTGATCTGGGGGCCTCATACAGTCTCCTAATGTTTCATGCTTTACTTCCAGCGACCTTCATAAAATATAAAACAAATGTTCTGTATTGAGCTAAAATTTCATATGGAACTCGATAAATTTGCAAATAGATGAGACATATCATAACATGTGATATACATGTGATAACATCTTATTTTTAAATAAGAGCGTAGCATTTTCATAGTAACCTTTGAATATTCTTATTTTCTAATTAACGATTCTTCAGATGTGTTGTGAATAGGCATGAATCACGTACTAACCAAAGGAGTAAGTTTTCTTTCCTGGTGTTTTGCCTGTTCAGCTATTTTGTTTTGAAGGAAATAATGTCTGCTTTTACTATGGCTGTTCATGTGCTTTGAGTGTTTCTTTCCTACAAGTTCCCGATTTTTAGTGCCATGAAGACTCAATGATAATAGTAGCTGAAACTAAACTAGAAACACCTTTTTTATATATGTACACAAGATGAAAATTCTGGATTTGCACTAGGCATTTTATTACTTCACTTGAGATATTTTTTCAAGGTAGTTTCTGGGTGTGAGACTTTTGTACTGAAATACACAAAGGTTTAGTCGCAAGTGTGTCTCCTGCCTGAGAATAGTAAGACATAGACTTAAAAGACTTTAAACTTGATGGTTTTGAGCAGCTGTCACTTTTAAGTTTCTTATGGCCTTTATGTTTGTAATATCCAGGACAGAAATTTGAAAGCTTTCTAATACTGAAGGCACTCTTGTTTCTTAGGTGTTTTTTTCTAATACTACTACGAATATTAGAAATGCCTTGCTATTAAAATTTTGGTTTTAAATTACTGGTTTAATAGTAGCACCTGGATTGTTAGCATTATTTCTACTTGCTGGCTAGAAATGGTAAGCTTTCCAATATTATTATTGTACTGTTGAAAAATAGATTATTTTACGTGATGAACATCCATTATTATTTTTACTGGTATTTATTCCAGCAGAGGGTTTTACTAATTTGATGTAGGGATGTAATATGTAA
>NW_009647763.1:4491855-4500615 GCF_000708025.1 Charadrius vociferus | reverse complement strand
AGAAGTGGGAATGAGCAGGCCCTGGGGAACAGGGCCGCCTGAAGGGTAGGGTGGGAGTTTGGGGCTGTTCGGATGTGAGACGCAGGAGTACCTGGAGGGGAATAGGATGCAGAGAAGAGGGCAAACCTGACTGCTGCTTTTCTACTCAGACTTTCTGCCAGGCCCTGGGGTTGGACCTATGGTTCTGAGGTCCTGAATTCCCCTTGCTTCATAAACAGCTATCAGATGTGGTCAAAATACCTTCATCCTCTGTAGTGAGTGATCCAAACCAGAGATGACAACTTTAATAGCTGTTAGTTAAATGTAGACAGTAGATATCAGTCCTGCTCATCGTTTTGTGGATTGATGGTAGATGTCAGGAGCAACATGTAGCTTTTTCCTGTTTCTTTTGTAAAGCTTGAGCAATTTGTCAGACAGCCATTGTGTATCAGAGAGAAAGATTAAGCTATCAGAAGTTGTGAAATGTCAGCATTACCTGCAGTTGTTTTACCGTGTCAGTTCATTTCTTTGAATGTGTTGGTGCATACATATTATGATTCAGTTCTCTATTACCTTTTTTTGGTTTTGACTCCTTGGAATTCTCTTCCATTCAATGCCTGTATGGTGCCTGTGGATGAGGAAAAGTTTCCTGAACAAGCTCTATATTACTTGTTTTGGAAATCAATAAGTATGCATTGGAAAGGAATAAGTATGCATTGAAGGGCATGAAGAACAGTGAAGTCCTGTGGTTGGGCAGCTGAATGTTGCTGTGGAGGATTGTTTTTTTACTGAGCTTTTCACCATAACCAGGATGTATTTCTCATTTTTTCAGTAATGGTTGTAACGGTTTGACTGTCTTCGGAACTGTGAAGATGAATGAATTAATTTTCATTAAATGCTCAGATACTATAATTCTACACAGGTAGCTGGCATTTCTTCATCTTAAAGCATTTGCTTTTGTCAGTCTAATCTTGATATTCTTCTGGGAATCTGATTTCACAAGCCAATTTAAAAATAGATTTTTGTGACTCATCTTCAGAGTTTCATTGTGAGTAATATTTGGCCCCACAGCATGTGGGCACCAATGCAGTGTTTTTTTGGTATATATGTAGCTAATCTTGAGGGATTCCTTGATGGACAGCATGGATAAACTTCAAAACTTGAGACTTTAGGTGTACAGCAGTGAGAGTATGGGGATTTTGAGTTGTGTTTTACATCCAGCTTATTGCGATTCAGTTGTTTCATCAGCTTAGAAATCACCTGTTTGGAGCTTCAGAACAGTTGCAATGATGAGGATTGTGCCCAGAGGATGTATAAGACAATTCCTGTTAATGGGAGGTTTTAATAATTGAGTTCAGTGTTGTTGATGATAACATTAGAGATGTTAGATTTAACTTGCCCTGTTGAGCTTGACTTTTAAAGTGTTCTAAAAAAATTCTGTGATGTACTTATATGCTGCAGTGATTATTAAGACTGAGAATCACAGGCGTTTAATTGAATCTGAAACGTGGTAGTGTGACTCCCTTGGGTAGGCGTGAAAGGTAGGAGAAAGTCAGATAGCACATGGAGTGAAGTTTCTTATTGTCAATTAACTCCAGAATCGCTTGAGAAATGCAGACAGTTTATCAGCAAACTTACTGTATCCTCACCAGTACTGCAAATACCACCGCAGTCTGAAAAATCCAATTGAGCTTTTAATCTTCAACAGTAATCAAGGTTTTGTAGATTAATGTAGGTTAGGTATCCTGTATCATCTGTCTAACATGGTATCTCCAGTGGGTTTAATAGAATGAACTTTTGTATTTAGGAGTAAGGGTATTCCTTTGGTTGTGAAAGCAATAAAAACATGTTATCTTTTCTCTTTACTATGATAACTCTGCGGTGTTAACTTTTTATCTTGGATGTCAGCAGACGTGAGTTTTGAATGCACGTGGGGAGCAAATTTATTAAGTAAATAGTTGCTACTGTTAAATAAATCACCCTTAGGACTGCATTTTAAAGCCCTTATATTGCCTGAATGAGACAGAGGCCCATAAAATGCCTTACAGAAGGTGCATTAACTGTAGAGGAGGCTTTAAAAAAGGGGGTAAATGTCTTTTTAAATGTCCTTTATACTTCTAGGTGGTTGCAGAGGGTACTTTTTTGAGTTCTCTGTCCAATGTGATGATGGTTAATTTTCCACATTATTTTTACAAGCATTCTTTAGCAATGACAACTCTGTTGTACTGCGCTGTGGCACTCGTGGGTAACCTCTGTCAGTGTAGATTTAGCTACCATTCTTGTGAAATGGAATTTTTCCTTAATAATTTTCCTCAATAGCGAAAGCTGGATTATTATTTTTTAAATATTTGTGTGGATGACACTTGTTTTAGTGGAGCATGTTTAGGTTATGTAAAATATTAATCTATTCTGGTGATAATGACAGCTTTCCACTTGGCCTTTTTTACAGATTGAAAGTATTTGAACTTTTTCACTTAAAATACAATTTTCAAAAGCCGTTTCTTTCACTCCTCTATTTGTAATTCTGCTTAAAGAAAGTAGTCTGCTGCTTCCTTCATTTACTACTTGGTATAAGTAGGGTGGGGAAACCTTGAAGATACTTAAAATAAAATTGAAGACGCAGATTTTCCGTTTCTGTGAGCCAATAGTAGTCTAAGTTGAAAATAAGCTTATTTTTGAGGATTTTTGATCAGCTGAAAGGTTTTGGAATAACTCTAATCAAGACAATCACATAATTGTTTGACGGAAGGCTGCTCACAAATTTGTATTAATTTTTGGGTGGTTATTAGCCCGCTAATAACTCTAGATGCTGTTTTGAAATTTCCTGTTACTTCTTGTCATTGACACTGGAAGCAGTGGGTGTCATTCCAAGGGATCAGCCTGACATTTTATACCACATTTCTCACAGGTAAGACAAGGAGTGCACTGTATCTAGATCAATGATGTCCAATCTTCTACCCAGATGAACTGATTCAAGTGTCACTATTATGTGCTTTGGCTCCTCCTCTGCCACACGGTGCCTTTGTGTGGTGCGCTACAGTCATGTACTTTCCAGAAACAATAAAAATAAATAGGTAACTTGTACCAGCGAGTTGTATTTGGCCCTCAGGTGGAAGTTACCTGAGCAGCAGCTGTAGAATGCGCTCATTCCCATGCTTTGCTGAAGGTTGTACAAATGTGGAGCCCAGGTGCTTCGTCATGGCTGTGCTAAGGAATGAGATTTCGCTGCCCTTCTCCTTTGTGTTGTTACCGCCAGCGCTGATAAACTGTTATGCCTTGCACAGCTGCAAGACCCACTGCAAGTCTGCAGTGGTAGCACTCCATGTTGCAGGTAGCTGGAGTTGATCTGTCACTGGAGACAGGCTATTCCTGAAGCTGAGTGATAGCAGAAGTTTTTTCGCTTCCCCCATTTTGCAGTGAAGGATCCCAGCAGAAAGAGAATGAGTTAAGCTACAGAGCAGAAGAGTCTGAGGCAGGATCTCTCGGTCACAAGGATGCCAAACAACTGACATCAAAAAGCTGTTAAAACTTACAAGTATACGACAAACTCTAGTACAAATAGCATGCTGGGTCTTTTCGAATATTAATCTATTTTATGATCTCCCTTTTATAAATAAAGCTATATAATAAAGTGCTCCAGCGTCCTTTCAGATGAAAGGCATTAGATAATGGCGCCTTTGGATGTTTACCTCTTGTCTGGGCCTGTTAATTCATTTATCACTGAAGTGCTTTATTGCAACAACTCTCTTCTTACCCATGTGTGGTGTGAAACCATTTGAATGTCATCCTTATTTATTTTAGTGCATTTATTCAGTTGCCTATTGTGAGGCATCTATGGGCTGAATTAAAACAGATACAAAACACTAAACCCAAATCTCTACATAAAACTGCCAAATAAAATACATAGCCAGGCAAGATTAAAAAAAAAAGCAAACAAAAAAACAGGCACAAGGACAAGCCCAATAGACCTCTTGCAAACCACCCACAAAGGGATTAGTTCCCAGCTACTCAAAGGAATGGGAAAAACATGGGTAGCAGATAAAAGAGCAAAGGGAGGGGACCCGAAATAGGTAAAAATAGCTCAGTTGAAATAAACAAGACTTGCAGCAAAGCCAGCCAGAAAAGGGCAAGAAAAGCAGTGCATGCTGAAATGTTACACAAAAATGTAAGTAGTTATACAGGGGTGGAAGTCACGATGCAATGTGACATCCAGAGCAGGCAGAGTGCCTTCCTGACATGCAGCCTGCAGGCTTTGGTTTGGTTTTTGCCTTGCCGTTTCAACCTGCCCATGAATGACTAGCTGCAAGGGAAGGAGACAGTGATGCTGATAGCAGTCAGAAGGCTGCTCTTCCAATAAACAAGTTTGCTTTCTTTGCTTGGAATTACAGTATCAGGGCCTTTATCTACCCATTAAATACAGAAGACCCAAGTACTGACAAGTACACCCAAGTTTTGCAGGATGAGGTCTAGAATTTGTAAAAAGATGCATCCTTTTGAGGTTTTGGGTTTACTGACCTTGCCGACTTCTTCTCATCTTTCCCAAGAAAAGCCCTTTGTAGCCATCAGAATGCTATAGGTTAATGAAGACCAAGTACAAGGGCTTATCTAAAACATCCCCTTTTTAAGAGACTATTTCTCCACAAATGGACCCTACTTGTTTCTAATCTGCGTTGTAATCCTTCACCTGTGCCAAGTTATTGTCCCCAAACAGGTTAAATTATTGAGGGTTAGGAGAAAAGTCTAACATGTGACTTGACATTTTTGGTAGCATCACGCCATGCTCCAGGCTCTAAATTTCAAAACACACACACCCTGAACATTATTCTGCTCTTTTATTATAGCTTCTGGCGACCTGCGGTTGGTTTCTGCTTTGTGTAGCTGCTACTTTATGGGATTCTTACTGATGGTTATTTTTTCCACATGGCCTATTTACGCATTTGTTTAAATGGTACAAATAAATAAATAATAATAAATAAGAAAATAGATCTTTAGTTCCAATCCTGGTTTTCCTCAAGCAGTGTTCCTGTAGTTTTCACTCCCTGCCCCCTTGCAGTCACGCGCTTTTGTATTAAAAGTATTTTGGTAATAGTGTTACCACATTTTGATTCCTTTTAAATCTCTTGGTGTGAAATCGTTGCTTGTGAAGGGTAGAACTTGGCTGTCCTGGGGAGTGATCAGAGAGATACTGGGCAGAGTGGATGTGCAAAAAGGCAGCCGTTGTAAGAACTCCCATGCCTTGCTTGCTGTGACCTTTAAGGTTTATGCTCACCCATTGCCAGTGGTCCTGGTGCAACCCCAGTGCCAATGCTGCGGCAGATCCTTTGTGGAACCGCCTGTGCATCGGGGTCAGGAGCACATGTACAATCATCATCTAACTGGAACAGGTTTCAGTCATTACTGTCCTGTCTTAAAGGTGTAACCGAAAGCAATCTGCAGGTTACTAGGAAAATGCTACAATTCTTACCTGTAGAGTCTTGTATAAATCAGAGTGTGGTAACCTGGCTGGTTTGTGACAGATATCCAAGGGATGTTGTAAACAGTATGGAAGGAGGTTTACAAACTAGTAGGGCATTGCAAATTTCACTTTCCTCTTTACTAATGCGTGTTTGGTATTTGTAAGTTAAAAATAGAATGTTTTCATTTGAAACATACATTAATTGAAATAGCTAACAGAATGTAAAGTAGCGTATTGCGCAGAGCTCTGACTCTACTGAAGGTCTTTTGGACACTGCAGTTGTCTTCATAAATCCAAACTCATCATACCATTGATACCCCATCTTCTTCATTGCAGCTCTGAATGGACCCACCGATGGGTGCTATGCCCAGATATGCAGAAGTGTGGGAAAACGGAGTGTGGTGAACAGAATGGTCTCGTTTACACCCTATATGCAATTTACTATTTAGCATTTCTTGATTCCTGTTCTTCACTGGTAGTATGCTGTGAGATTTCTGAAAACTATTGCTGTGGTACTATTGTGAAGACACCCCAGTCTTCAGAGCTTTCTGAGAAGCTGCTGTTTGAAAATGGAATATTTTTGTTTGTTTTTTTTTTTTTTTTATTTTACCTGGTGTTACCACACTTCTAAATTCTGCTGTTCCTGGATTCCTAGTAGTTTTCTTGTTCATTTTGGAATAGCTGCTGTTTGAAAATGGAATATTTTTAGTATTTTTTTTTTTATTTTACCTGTTGTTACCACACTTCTAAATTCTGCTTTTCCTGGATTCCTAGTAGTTTTCTTTTTCATTTTGGAACGAAACTCTTCAGCCTTAGCTGGCACTTAGTGTCTCTTTGTCTTACTGATCTTACTCCTTTTCTTAATTACATCAGCTCCAGACCCCATATATATTTATGAAATGGCTCAGTCCTACTTTCTGGCATGCCAGCTTGATTCTCATTGCTTAATGATAGATTAATTTAGGCCAGAGATTTCTACTTGGACTTTCTGGTGGTAATACAATCTAAGAAGTCCTGCAATGTCTTGAGGTGTTTGTTGCAACTGTGATTTGAGTCATTTGGTCTGGTAAGGCTCTGTGCTGAGATGTATTGTAGAAATAGGTGTATGTGAAGCTGCCTGCACTTGTTATATTAGCTTACTTATAGATATACTGCTTAGTGTTCTGAAAATGTCTCTTGTCAGGATTTTAACTTAATTGTACAATTAGACTTTTTGATGTGAAGAGAACAATCGAGAGAGCTAAAACTTCAAAGATTGACTTTTTGAGAAAAGCAGTGAAAAAGAAATACCAAGCAGACTTTACCAGAGATAGTAAGCAACAGAGAAAAGGTTAATGTTGGCTCTGACAAGTTCTAGAATTAATTTCTAGCTGTATGTCACCAGTTTGAGACAGGAAGTCTTACACATTAGCGTGAGGTCTTACACGTTAAAGGCTTTGTGCACAGTGGTTAAGAGCATCCGTAGAGTATCAGATCAAATGTCCAGATGGCACAGTCTCCTGTCTCTGGCAGTGACCATTAGCCAACACACAGGACAGAGTATGAGCACCAGTAAGCTCATAGTTGTGCTTTGCCGATACAGACCCTCACTCTGTGAGTGTGCAGCTCAGGGTTGCTGGGACAGGTAGATGGACTTTGTGTCCTTACAGCTTTTCTTCTGTGAATTTGCCTAACTGCTTTTTGCATCTGTGTAAAATTTTAACCTATCCTGTATAGTGAATTGTACAATTTACCTATGAGTTGTGTGGAAAAAGTACATTATTTTGTTGTTTGGATATCCATTCTTCTGATTTCCTTCAATGATCATTATTTTCTGCACTGGAAAAAGCAATAACAGTTGTTACCTATTTACTCCATGCCATTCCTGATTTAATAAATGTATATGATATCCCTTTATAATCATTTATTTTCCTGATTTGAATAGTGCTAGTCTGTTGCTCATACAGAATCTAATCTATCCATAATTTGAATTTGGCATGGGTTGCCCAGGGAGGTTGTGGAGTCTCCAGCCTTGGAGATACTCAAAAGCTGTGCGGACACAGTCCTGGGCAGTCAGCTCTCAGTGGCCCTGCTTGAGCAGGGGGGTTGGGCCAGATGCCCTGTTTTCACTGTTCGGGCCAGTCCTCGGGAGACCCAGACTTTGCAGGTAACAGAAAGACTGGAGTAAGCAAGACTTTTCCCTTGGTTGATGAGTAGCAAGTAAGAGATCAGTTAGATAAACTGGATATCCACAAGTCCATGGGGCCTAATGGGATGCACCCACAATTGCTGGGGGAAGTCATTGCTGGGCCGCTCTCCATCATCTTTGAAAGGTCCTGGAGAACACATGAGGTGCCTGAGGACTGGAGGATAGCCGATGTCACTCCAGTCTTCAAAAAGGGCAAGAAGGATGACCCGGGAAACTACAGGCCAATCAGCCTCCCCTCCATCCCTGGAAAGATGATGGAACAGCTTGTTCTGGGTGTCATCTCAAAGCACCTGGATGGAATGAAGGTTATCAGAAGCAGTCAACATGGATTCACTAAGGGGGGGTCATGTCTGACTAATCTGATAGCCTTCTATGATGGCGTGACTGGATGAGTGGATGAGGGGAGGGCAGTGGATGTTGTCTACCTTGATTTCAGCAAGGCTTTCAACACCGTCTCCCACAGCATCCTCACAGGCAACCTTAGGAAGTGCGGGTTAGATGAATGGACAGTGGGGTGGATTGAGAACTGATTTTCAGATAGAGCTCAGAGGGTTGTGGTTAGTGGTGCAGAGTCCAGTTGGAGGTCAGTAACGAGTAGTGTCCCTCACGGATCAGTCTTGGGTCCAGTCCTGTTCAGTATATTCATCAATGACCTGGATGAAGGGATAGAGTGTACCATCAGCAAGTTAGCTGATGACACAAAACTGGGAGGAGTGGCTGACACGCCAGAAGGCTGTGCCACCATACAGCGTGACCTGGACAGGCTGGAGAGTTGGGCAGAGAGAAACCTGATGAAATTCAACAAGGGCAAGTGTAGGGTACTGCATCTGGGGAGGAATAACCCCATCCATCAGTACAGGTTGGGGGCTGACCTCCTGGAAAGCAGCTCTGTGGAAAGGGACCTGGGAGTCCTGGTGGACAACAGGAAGACCATGAGCCAGCAATGTGCCCTGGTGGCCAAAAAGGCCAATGGCACCCTGGGGTGCAACATGAAGACTGTGGCCAGCAGGTCGAGGGAGGTCATCCTCCCCCTCTACTCTGCCCTGGTGAGGCCGCATCTGGAGTACTGTGGCCAGTTCTGGGCTCCCCAGTTCAAGAAAGACAGGGAACTGCTGGAGAGGGTCCAGCAAAGGGCAAC
>NW_009647763.1:4465211-4491649 GCF_000708025.1 Charadrius vociferus | reverse complement strand
CAGAGGTCCCTTCTAACCCTCACCATTCTGTGATTCTGTGAATCATCTTTTTTTCCTGTTCTCAATGTGTTTTTAAGTTGCCATATATGCATTTTGAGACTAGAGGAACAAGAACCACACATAATAGAAATGAAAGCCCATACAGGGGCGTAATGTTGGTTTCTGTTTTCCCTATCTCCACCATCCTCTTACAGTTGCGAATGGTGGCCAACATAATAATGACAATTACCACTTGTTATAGTTAGGGCTGGTGTATTTCTTTGAAAGAAGGTCTAGTGGGACACATTTTAACTGGTGATGGATAGGGGACTTGACATGGACTCCCAGTACAGTTCCTGCTTCTTTTTGTTCCATGTAATATTTGTCAAAACAGTGGTGATGAATGATGATGTGTATTTATTTTTTTTCAGTGTGAAGGATGGCTGCATTCAGCGTGCACACGCACAGATAAAAGATGTTGAACAGCTTCAAAAGCCATGTCAGTCAGTTTGTCGAAATCACATTGGCAGACCTGGAGCGTTGTACGTACAGATGGGGCCTGAAAGTGAGATCTGTTTGCTCATGGGAGAAAAGGGAGCTTGGTTGGACAAGGTTACCACAGAGAACTGCTGGCTTACTTTGCTGTGACCGCATCTTCCCATGCCTTGCAAGAAGCTTTCCCTAAATCTCTTTTTTTTCTGCCAGCTGTGGTTTTCTCTTGGAGGTGTGCAGCCGTCACGTGCTGTGTCCTCTCTGGAACACCACCTGCCTTTGCAGTCCTGGCCGTGCTCCTGGGTTCTCCCTGAGCCACTCACTGCGAGGGGGATTTCACACGAGGGGTGAGCGGGCAGGAGAGCTGCTGTCACTGTTGTACCTTTGCTCATGCTCTGAAAGGTCCGCGGGGAAGCTAATAAGGCAACAGAGGCTGCCTGTTCATGTAGAGGAGTTAGGGAAGAATAGCACAAAGCAAGCAGGGTGCGGGCTGTGAGTCCTGCTCAGTCCTCCAGAATTAGCCCTCCCTGGGACCTGAATTCTGGCTGTATTTTGTGGTGAAGAGGTGCATGCCTGTGCTCAGGAAGCCCATCCTACACACCTCAGAGAAATCTTTTTAAACTGCATCAAGCCTTGAAGCTAAACAGAAGTTACTTATCTGTTGGCTAGAAGGTTGGGGTTTTTTGTTATAGGGTTGGCCATTCAGAGCAGCTGTTCACCTGACACGTTAATGGAAATAAGTGTGTTTGAAGTGTTGCGAGGTTCTTCCTTCTGGCATCTGTAGCCTTTATGTATTTTAAGTTGTCATATAATCAGTCATCCATATCTTATACTTTTGTCGTGCAAAATAAGATAATCTTATTTGTTTTAAAATATGTAAGTATTGAAAAATGTGTTTACGTAGGCAGTTTACTTGATTCGTCTCTCTTGACCAGGTAGTGGGTATGTATTATTTTGCTAGGCTTGCTCCGTAGTATTGACGTATTGATCTGTTTTCTGGCAACTAGTTCTTGAGACTGCCTTTCTAAGAAAGGTCTCACGCGTTGAGGAGAAGACTTGTGGGTCTTATTAGAGGTGTCCACCTTCCTGTCTTTGATCATGCTGCATACAGTGGCGTAAGAATAACAACACACTTGTGTTTGATGATAAGGCTCCTTTACTGATTTCAGCTAGCAGATCACTTAATTCAGTAATATTTGTCCACCTTGAAAATAGTGAACATTTTCTAAAGTTTTAGTGAGGAATCATAGAATGGTTTAGGTTGGAAGGGACCTTGAAGATCATCAAGTTCCAACACCCCTGCCATAGGCAGGGACACCTCCCACTAGACCGGATTGCCCAAGGCCACATTAAATACCTAATATCTCTGTTGTTGAGTGGAGTAAAATAAATATATGGAAATGATGCAACATGTTCCCTTGAGAAGATACTAAAATGCAAAGAGTAGCTGAAGGACAGGGGCACCTACAAACTAGAACAAACATACAGAGGAATAAAGTTTCCGTAAGACAAAGATTTAGAAAGAACAGAAAAAAGCTAATACGCAATAGTAGTTAAAGGACTAAAATCTATAATTGAGTCATTATATTGGGAAATGGAAAAAGAGAAATTTAGCAAGGGAATGTAGACATTAACATAAATGAGGTTCTTGAAACCTTAATTATTACTTAAATTTTCTTTAAAACGTCAAAGGCACTTGTTTTCATTGTCCCTTAAGTCCTTGTAAAGTCTGATTTTTCTTTTCCTTTTTTTTCTGAGTAGAGAGCTGGGTGGTGCCCAGTGACAGGACCAGAGGCAGTGGGCACAAAATGAAATGCAGGAGGTTCCCTCTGAACATCAGGAAACACTTTTTCGCTGTGAAGGTGACGAAGCACTCAGACAGGTTGCTCAGAGAATTTGTGGGGTTTCCTTCCTTGGAAATACTCAAAAGCCGCCTGGACGTGGTCCTGGGCAACCAGCTCTAGCTGGCCTTGCTTGAGCAGGGGCTTGGACCAGATGACCTTCCAACCTCAACCATTCTGTGATTCTGCAAAAAACATCTTTTAATTATACAAATGAATATTTTATTCCCTTCTGCATAATGTAAACAGCTCAGCCAACACAGTTGACAGTTGTAAAAAGAAGCATTCACCTTCAGATATCAAAATGAGCTTTCCAGCCAAATAAATGTTTAAAACTGTTATGTTTCAGTGATAAGAGAAGACAGAAGGGAAGCTTCAGACCACAGTGTGAATTTGGGGGTTTATCTCCTCTAGCTGTAGAATGGAGGTTTTGCATAACACTGTTGATTAAACCTATCTTGTTATGGAGGATAATATTCAGCAATAACCTTGGTGGGGTCTTGTTAGCGGCAGTGAGTAGATATTTGGTGTTATGACTCACTGGGATGCTTACTAATGTATTCTTGGGTGAGATCTACAGACTTTTGTCCAATAAATTATTTTTTTTAAGTAGATGTGCAGAATTAATGAGCTATTAATTGCCATCCAAATTGGATTATTTGGCAGGGCTTCATGTGTAAATCCATCAGCATCAGTGCTTGATCTAAAATGATGATGGCATTGATACTAAAATGTAAAGCACTGGCATTCTAAGATGACTCACCTTAGGAAGAAATACTGTTTTTAAAAACAGTCCTTCAGTCTGAGCTGCAGGCTGGGGAAAATGGTATTTGCTTTTGATAAGGGATATGAAAGAAAATTGATTGAAGGTTTACTGAGGGACAGAATCGTTGCAGGCATGCAAAGTTAGACAAGGTAAACCATTTTGGAGAGGACTGTAGAGGAAAAGTCTACTTTCAAAGAGGCAGAATAGGTTGTATGATCCAAGACAAATAAAAGCTAATTGGCTGACCTTACCACATTTTCTATGAGGTTTGGCTTGAAACGGTGAGAAGTAACTCCCAGTCAAAGGAAATTTTGTGTCTACTTCTTTGAACTTCATTCTATGACTTGCATTTGTAGTTATTGACGTAGCTTGAGCTGAATTACAATTTTTTTTTTAACAGCACAGTATTTTTATATTTTAGTTAGTTCATGTTTTCACAGTGTTTTGAATGTGAAAAATGCTACCTAAGTGCAAAGTGTTGTTATATCTTGGACTGCTAGTCTTATTTTATTTACTTGCGTGAATTTGTGCTCCAATTCCAGTCTCCCTGTGATTTCCCTTTATATTCTACAGCTTCTGTTGCTTGGGATAGATGGCTTAGCTGAGAATATAGTTGAATTTTTCATCATTTTTCTCAGAATCACTTAATGATTCTGTGGTGCTGGTTTCATTAACTGATGCATTCCTTTTTTTATTTTTTCCTTTTTCTGAGAGTGTTCAAGCCTTCAAATTGTTTCCCAGTGTATAAATCTAAATTTGACTATTTCTTTACTTTTTTTCTGAATTGCCATAGGTGTCTTTTTATTACATAAAAAAAAGCACACACCTAATATTAAATGCTATCTTAGTTCCCTGATATGTGATGCAGCAATGTTCAAATATATTGTATCTCATTCTCCGTATCAGAGACTTACATAACACTTCAGTCTTTTGTGACTGGAAAGCTTAATAAAATTTAGACTGCATATTTGCTTTGATACAGAAGTTATTGTTTTTCAAGATACTGGATTTTGCTTCTTATACTACCTCCCCATATCAATGTGACTGATGGGTGCAAATCCATCTGCAATTCAACTGACTGTCTTGCTGCACGCTACAAGATAAATTTGATTTCTATGGAGAACTTGAAAGAATACTTTAATACAAAAGAATGTTTAAGCTTATGAAAAGGAGATTGCTTTTGCTGTCTGAGAAGCCAGATTTTTACCTTTGTAGGTTTCTTTGAAAGAAAGAAAATACCATGGAAGCTGAAAGTTCTTCTTAATATTTGAACATATCAAGGGGAGAAAATGTTGCTTTTCATTGGATTAAGCAAGAACGTTTTAGTTGGCCTATTTGTATTTCAGCATTTACAGGAAAAGATGCTGTCTACAGTTTTTAAAAGTGAAACCATCCAATTGTGGATTCTGTACTGGTTCATAAATGGAAAAGATTCAAAAAGTTAACTGCAAGTGAAACTAGTCAGTTGGGATTAGATTGCTTCAGTCAGTGGAAAAAGAAATGCTTCTGGGGAATCTAACATATGTTTACTTGGAAAAAAAATGGTGATAATAATAATGTCCATTAGCAGAAGCTATTAACAGTGGGAAATTCACTTAAGAAGTCTGGTAGCATCATGTAGTTAAATGCTTTGACTTGATGGGGGAGCATACAGAATGCTGGCTCTGACTGCCCTGCAGTTGTGGTGGTGTTCGAGTGTGGTGGAATACATGAGATGGAAGAACAGAGCAGAGGAAGAAAGGACATCAAAGCAGAAGCTCTCACTATAATAATAATGAGAAAGAAAATATCCAGCAAGACCCCCTTTCTCTTTATCCCTCATCCCATTTGATGCTGTTGAGAAGTAGCTTTCGCACCAGAGCAGGGATTGGCCTTTCTTTTCTGCAGATGTCTTCCAGGAATTTCCAGTAGTGAGTAAATAGATCTGCTCATGGCTAGGATGGGATGTTTCTTTTTATAGGCAGAATCTATTTTTGTTATGACCTATTTATAATGCTTTACTTTCTTTAGTTGACTGGAGAAAAGTAGCTCATTTTGCATCTGAGTTGTCTTTCGTAGTCACGTTTCCCATGGCTTTGAAAGCCTCTGCTCAATTGTTTCAAAAGTTAATTTATTTTTTTCTTTTTGGTTGATGACTTGAAGCTGCATTAACTTCTAGTTAGGAGACCAAGCTGTTTGGTGGTTAATAGGCTTAGTTTAATATTGGGGGATTTTAATTTTCTTGGAAGATCTATGATGGCCAGTGCTGTTCCATTCTGTCACTGTTTGTAGAGCTTTGCTTTTGAACGTTTTCTTCTAGGAGCCCAGTAGGAAACAAGCAAATTAGCAGCTCTGTTTCTCTGCAACATTAGATAAATTATTTGAACAATCTTAATTTAAAATAAAAATGAAACATTGAAAGCTACAAAAGTCAACAGACTTATATGACCTCCTAAAGAAAGAACATAGATATACTCTGCAGATTATTTCATTTTCACAAAAAAAAAAATAATTTGGTTCTAGTATTTATTTCCAGCTATTTGCACATCAGTGGGGACAATGATGAGGAGTTCATTTAATCCTCATGTCAGTGTCTATATTGTGACTTAGAAGAATGAAACTCTTCAAAACTGTAAGAGCCCAAGGAAAAGGGACCAGTGAATCATCTAGGCTGGCCACCAATAGGTCACAAACTGTAATACCAAGCTCAGTGCAGAATTCAGTAACCTGAAAAATTGGTCACACAACTTGTATCGGATAAAAATCTTCTCTTGTAGTTGAAAAAAGTACATTGTTTTTGTCTCAGATGTTGCAAGTTTCTCTTTCATTGAGAAAATGAAAATTATAAGCCCTTGCAATATTTCTTCTTACCTCTAAGTAAATATCCAGTGGTAATGTTATCAATAATCTGTAAATTGCTTCAAAGTACTACTGAAATACTAACCCTCTCACATGTAGCTGGCAAGGGAAATGCAGAAGGCTACTTGAGACAGATTAATTGGTAGGAGTTAATGGGACCCAAAGGCGGTCTGCTTGTAGCTGCGTGCTAAGATAACCAGATGCTCCTCTCCCAGTATTGTCTTTCTCATACTGTCAGAAGTCTTTTTAAGTGTCTGTCAGTGTTTTAATGAAAGGCTGCAGAAATTTCACAGAATCAATTACTTCAGTCTTCCCTTTGGGGAAAGGGAAATTGAAGTAGTGTTTAAAGCGATTGCTGAATTGGTACGAAAAGCATCCCAAATCAGTCCTTTACATGGGAAGACATCCCAACACATGCTGTCATTTTTTGACTCATACATGGATTGTGGAGAGATGAAAATACAAGTGCAATGTAGCTGAGTTATACCTTTTAAACATACAGTGTGAAAATCATATAAGTTATCCTAAGTTCCTAGAAAATTAATGTATTCAGGTTGGATTATGAGAAAGAAGAAACTTATCTGCATAATGGCTGTTCTTGGAAGTATATGCTTCCAAGATATATATGGGTAAGTTGGTTGGTTGATTTGTTTTGTACGTTGCCTATTTTTTAGAGCTCACAATAGCTACAGAGATTGTCACCTGTGATATTTTTAGGTTTTAGGGCACTTTCTAAAGGAAAAAAAATAAATGATTAAATCTAAGCAATGAACTCATTTGTGAGGTACTCAGTGAAAATCTATTTAGTTTTTGCTCATCCTACTTAAACTTGATTTGCATTCTGCCTGTAGGGGAACAGTACTACTATGCATTTTAATAGTGTAAAATAAGTTATTAATTTTGGAGTGTTAACTTGACAGCATTTCTATGCAATTACTGTCTCTTATGGATTGGTGGTGATTCTTTTTTTCTTCTCACTCTACCATTGGGATGGGACTTACTTCAGAGCCTGTCACCACTGGTTCATTCGTCTTCAGTCAGAAGAATGGCAGCTGAGTTGAGTGCTGGGCTGAGAGTGTGGCTCTGTAGCAGTCCCAGCTCCTGTAGTCCCAGGCAGGCAGACTCGGGGAAAGAGAGCCAAATTTTGCTCTCAGATAATTGGAGCAACGTCAGTGAAGCTACTTGGATTGAAGGCTGCTTAATACTTCTGCAAATCAGGTTAACTGTCCCCCGTCTCCTTTTGGGCTGTGCTAAAGTGGCCACTTCTGCACAGTCTGTGTGGTGACAGCTGCAACGGATAAGAGAAAGAATTGCATTATTTTTCCTACCTTTCTTGACATACAGCGCCCAAGCAAGGCATAAGAATTGGCTTCAGAAGCACGTGAAGTTTGTCAGCTCTCCAGGAGCTTTGAGGGTGAACCACAAATTTTTGGGTCAAATCTTAAGCCCACTGAAAATTATGAAAATTCTCTTCTGATTACAAGAGAATCAGTCATGGTTTTATCTCTAAAGTAAGTAATGTATTTGTGAAAAGATGGATACCCTTAAAAATGTTTCTGTGTAATAATTGTTGTCTTTTAGGGTTTTTTCTTCAGGAAGATGAGCTAGTAATAAAAGAAGTGTTGCTATATTATTATGTGATCCTTTATTGCACACAGCAAATTAATGACAGATGGCAATTGTCGCTAATTTTATTACTATTGAAGAAGCATCTCTGGAATAAGCTTCTTTTTTGTGTCTTGATACCTTTTATACTAACTGAGAGGAGAGTCCAATGCCCAAATGGTTTGGTGTATTGAAGCTGAAAGCATCTGTGCTGGTAAGCGGTCTTCTCACTCATGAAATGCTTTCATTTTATCTAAAATGGGATTGTACTAGGCTGTTGCTTGGCATGTTGCACCTGCTCTAGTGTTGAAATGAGTGGGTACAATATAATTTAAAAATTGTGAAAGAACACTGTGGCAGATGAAATACTGAGTGCACGAATGTCACAAAATTCCTGAATTAAATTTGGCTGTGTGACACGAGTTCTCTACTTTATGCACAGGCTTCAGGAACAAGTCTTTAATTATACAACCACATAGTGGTGTTTCCTTCTTTTCATATTACAGAATACCTGGTCTGCTTGCATTTCATAGAACCATAGAATGGTTTAGGTTGGAAGGGACCTCAAAGATCATCTAGTTCCACCCCCCCTGCCATGGGCAGGGACACCTCCCACTAGACCAGGTTGCTCAAAGCACCATCCAATCTGGCCTTGAACACTTCCAGGGATGGGGCATCCACAACTTCCCTGGGCAACCTGGTGTTCCAGTGCCTCACCACCCTCATGGTAAAGAATTTCTTCCTAATATCTAATCTAAATCTCCCCTCTTTCAGTTTAAAACCGTTACCCCTCGTCCTATTGCTGTACTCCCTGATAAAGTGTCCCTCCCCATCTTTCCTGTAGGCCTCCTTTAGATACTGGAAGGCCGCTATAAGGTCTCCCCAGAGTCTTCTCTGGGCTGAACAACCCCAAGTTTCTCAGCCGATCTTCATAGGAGAAGTGCTCCAGCCCTCTAATCATCTTCACGGTCCTCCTCTGGACTTGCTCCAACAGGTCCATGTCCTTCTTACGTTGAGGGCCCCAGAGCTGGATGTAGTACTCCATGTGGAGTCTCACGAGAGTGGCGTAGAGGGGGAGAATTACCTGCCTTGACCTGCTGGCCACACTTCTTTTGATGCAGCCCAGGATAGGGTTAGCTTTCTGGGCTGGGAGTACACATTGCCAGGTCATGTTGAGCTTCTCATCAACCAACACCCCCAGATCCTTCTCCTCAGGGCTTCTCTCAATCCATTCTCCTCATAGCCTGTGTTTGTGTGTCGCGTTGCCCCAACCTAGATGCAGGACCTTGCACTTGGCCTTGTTGAACTTCATAAGGTTCCCGGGGGCCCACCTCTCCAGCCTGTCCAGGTCCCTCTGGATGGCATCCCTTCCTTCCAGTGTGTTGACTGCTCCACAGAGCTTGGTGTCATTGGCAAACTTGCTGAGGGTGCACTCAATCTGACTGTCCATGTCGCCGACAAAGATGTTAAACAGTGATGGTCCCAATACTGACCTCTGAGGAATGCCACTCGCCACTGGTCTGGGACCAGTCATTTTATTTATGAAAAATAAAATTTTTGTTATATGACTCATAATTTACTCTGGGAACATCCAAAACCAGCTTGGAGTTATCACTTGTGATAAAAGTTGGTACTTAAAAGTAAAAAGACCTCAAAAAGTCTAGACAGAAGTGCCAACACACCTTAAGTGCTAAAGTCACTACCAGTTGCCTATGATATTATAGTATCCCTGGCAAATTGTTTAAAAATTAATCTTTATATGCCCGATTGGCATGCAGTAAGACATTTGTTAGCAAGGCTTAAACACTGTTTAGTAGCATTGTAGCACATAAGCACAGAAATATAAGTCAGGAGATTTGCAGCTATAAAGAACTATGTCCATTTCGCATATCAAACTGAAAGGTGCTAAAAAATAAGAAAGTAGTTAACTTCTACTCTGTATTGTATTTAGAGAAACTGAAATATTAAAAAATGTCAGTACTGGCTAATGATGAAGAATCAACCTCAGTAGCTGTTAAACGGTTAGAATTGCACTGGTAACAGACAATAATAGGCTTTAATCCCACAGTTGGCCTCATTTTGAGGGTGCTTGCAGTGATCTCTTTCCTGGAGCCAGTTGCTGGGCTGGGACTGTATTTCCTAAGTGCTGCAACATGGTGAGCGTTTGCACAGGCTCCGACAAAAGAGCAGATTAAGGAAGATAAAGAGTTGCTGTGCGTTGCTCCAACTTACGTTCATTTTCTGTGTGTGCGCGCTCTTGGCCTGCAGCAAACACTAGATAATTTGTGCTAGCTCATTGAATTTACTCTTAGTGACTGAACTTGTTTACTGATGCTGATCTTGGACATTAAAGCTAAGATGATCCTACAGGGCAAGGAGGGAGTTGTGCTCTCACCAGTTCCTCTGCATCAGATCTAGTGCTTAGCAGCTCTAGGGAGGGTCAGCTGAGCTGGCTCAGCTCACACAAAACTAATTGTGTAGAGGAATTAGTGCCATGTCTTCCCTTTCTGAGGTTGCTGTCAGTTTTACTTATTAGGGTTATACTGTGTATGTGCTATTCATTGTTTCTTTCTCTCTTTGGGTCATGCTTAGCAGTTTGTAGGCACTTGAGTCTTGTGCACTATAAAGATTAATCTGCTAAGCTCATCATGCAGGTTTTATGTGGCAATGGTCGGGTTTTAACGTGGCCCATGTTTGGTTGTGAAGTCATTTGAAGAGGAAAGGAGAAAGGCAAAACCATCATATATTTTAGGGAGAAGTAGGAAAGGATCCGAAGGAAGGCTGTGTGGGGGAAGCAGTTTTATAGAAGTTGGGGTCTTGCTTGCTCTGGCTCTTCAGGGTAAAAGAAATAATGAACCTATATTGCTGTAGCCTAGAAAGATGAACTTTAAGGGTGTGTGAATTAAAAATGAAAGAGCAGCTAGCCAATAAACTAAATTGCCAAGAGAGGTAGTAAAGTTGTTAATTTAAGCCCGTGTAAGGATAGGATAGATCAGGCTCCCATTCACCAGGGCTGTCTGAGGGCCATTGGCATAATTTCTGAGATGTGGCAATAAAATAGCTGGCTGAGCAGCTGAGGAGTTCTTCTAAAACAAAAAAATTAAATGCGTTAGGTTATTTAATAGCTCGGGTAAATACAAGGTTCGGAGTAAACTCCTGTTGATTTAGATGCTCTCACGTGAGCTGCTTCTTTGATGTCAGCTCAGCTGAGCAGGTTTGGCTTATAGTGGGAATAGAGAAGCTTTGCTTTCTCCAGTCTCGATCTTAATCTTTCTTTTTGTGATTAGATGAGACATTTTCTCAGTCATTTCCTTGCAGTGAATTGTTTCTGCTCTTTTCATTTGCAGGTGGGTTTATGTGTGGGTAAAAAGGGTTGGATTTTTTTAGTCACTTTGAAAGCTTGCTCCTTTATGGCCAAGAAAGCTTCTCCCCATGTAGTGGGTGAGTACAAGCTCTCAGGACCTCTGGTGTTCCTGAGCATTATCTATAAAAGCTCGCAGAGGAGGAGGAGGACAGTCTTTCAGTAAGCGATAGATGGTGATTCAGTGCCAGCTCCAACTGTTCAGTCTTTTGAAAGTGACTGTTTTGGCCAGTCATTTAATCTTTTTCTGGTTTGGTTTTTCCTTTGTAAAATGTGGGTAGTATTAATTCCCTTTTAGCATCCTTTTGTTTGTAGGTAGATTTTAAACTTCTGGGACTTTTTATTACGGCATATTTGCACAAAATCTAGTACTGTGGGGTCCCCATCTTCGCTGAAGCCTCAGAGCACTATCATAAGTAGTGGCAGAAATAATAAGCTCCATTCCCTGTTTATCTTTACCTGAAGACAAGTAAGAGAGCTCTTGAGGTTGGTATTTACCATAAGACCCAATAGACTGCTGAAGGCTTTAATCAGGAAATTGTTATCATATGAACTCACCAGAACAAAAGTTAAATTTACGAGGAAGTTAATTTTTCAACTATATGTTCCCAGTATAAGCAGTCATTAACATGGAATTCGTGTTCAGAATGTACACAATTAATTTAGGTGAATTTACAGAAATGTTGTACATTTTGAATTTACAAAAATGTTGTAAAGATACAGCCTGGCATTAAAGAGAAACCCCCAAACAATAAAAGTTCTGGAGTTAATGTTAAATTTCATGTGTTTGGCTTTCTTCTAAGCTCAGAATTACATAGTTGAAATGTATGAACTACTAGTCTTCTGTGATGCTTCTTAGTGATCAGAAAGTTGTGACTGTGAATAATAGTATTGTGTTTCAGTTGAGATGAGGCTGATTAATTAAAAAACATAGAACAGTTCTTTCTTTCAGTTTTTTCCCCTTAGTTTACAGCCAGAGAACAAAAAGAAAGCCGTACAGGTTGATTAGCAAAGACTTTCCACGTGGCATATTTTTTCCCTTATGGAGGACGGTGGTTGTTCTGAAAGAAAGGGGTTGTCATCTTCCTAAGGCCACATTGCATCCCTGGTCCTTCAGGTGCACTGGGGTGTGACCATCCCTGTGCAGTATGGTTCTTAACGGAATTTTCTGCTGCAGAGAAAAAGTCATCAGTCCCTGTTAATTTAGAAAGATTGGGGGAAGATGACATGGCCATTAAACCTCAAACAGATAAATGGCAAAATTTTTGAATGATGCATGAGATTTCAGGGAGCTTTTACAGTAAGTTGTAGAGTCTTGCACTAAGATCCCTTGGGACACGGGAATGATTTAAAGCAAGATTTTCAGCATTTTAGTAACCTGGTTTTAATTTATTTTAGGCTTACCTCCGAGTTCTGCATTTGTGAAAGTGTTGCACCTGCTGATGTTGGTATATATGGTATTGTTCATATATATACGTTAACTGTGGTTGAATCTTTGGTTTACTTGGAAAACTTTACAACATATAAAAATGGTAGTTGGTATTTCTGCAGTATCAGGAAGATCAGAACTTGAAATTTGTACTTGTAGATAGATATAGATACTTTTCCCCCACCCCGTAATTGTGTTATTATAAACAAATCTTGAAATACCAACTATGGTGAACAGCTGCTGAGACAAAACATGTTAATAAATATTTCATTTTCTGATTATTAGCCCTTTCTTATAATCTACAATTCATAAATTTGCAATTCAGATTTTGTCTCACTTCATTACCAGCCTCATTTCTTACTTTTAAAGCCACAATCTCCAGCTGAGCTAAAATATCAATTGTCCAGTGGATAGAATTGGTTAGGCAAGTACCTGGGAAGACCTTCAGTATATCTGCTTATTTGAAAGACACAGGTAATCTGCTGCAGAAATAAAAATAGCATCTGAATTATCCAGAGGAGACAGAGAATGAAGCTACCAGATTATAACAGTGCTCATTTGTATGCAAATGTACTATCTTTCTTCCTGAATTCGATCCTTAAGATCTGTTAATATGGAAGAGTAAGGGGTGAAAAACATTCTTGGAATTGATCCAGACAGATACACACGGGTTAGTGCTGTGTGGCTAAATCATAACATACATGTTGGGGATTATCTGAAAAAAATCTACATGTGAAAAAGCCAAGCTGACTGCCGTGGGAGAGCGAAGCACTGCCTCTACCATTACTCAGGCTAATCGTCCTATATGACTTTAGTCATATAAGGACTTTCATTTGCTAGAAAATTTCAGTGGTAAAAAAAAATCAAATGGTAAATGCCTGCATTTTTGCTGCTAAACATTGCTGATTACCTGTGTAATCAGCATTACCCAAATGAATGGAAATATTTTGGTGGAAGGATTTTTTTTTCATGACTTGGATACAGGGTTTTTTTTTCTGCAGAAAACTGAGGTAAAGAAAGAGCTGGAGGGGCAGATGGGGAAGGCTCTGCCGTAGAGGCTAAGATTTCAGCCAGACCTGCAAATAGCTATTTGCATATTTGAATCTTGTAGGAGCTGTACTGCTCTATTCAGTTATCTGAAGTGTGGGCTCTGTCAACTGAGTTCCAATGCCGTGCACTTTCAGTTTACAGTGTAGTTTGTAATTTTGACATTTGGTGGAACAGAAATGTACCTGAGTACGCCTACACACCTGGTTATATAGTCTTTACATTGCATTCTGTCCATACCTAAATTAGATAGATGCAGTGTTTTTAATTTCCCAGGGTTTCTCTGCTGTCATGATTACCCATCGTGTCATGAAAGAACAGCTTTGCATTTTTCTGTAGCAAGAAAAAATGAGGAAACAAAAATGAGGGAAAACAAAACTGCTTATTTGAAAAGAAAGCAAGGATATGAAATCAAGAAATTGAGAATTAATGTTAGAATTAAGGCTGTTTAGTCTGTCCTCAAATTTTCTTCTTCGTGTGTATTAATGGCTATCTGATTACAGAGATACTACATGTCACAGGTTTTGTTCTTTGGATCCTTTGCCTTGCACAGGACACATTTTGAGTGGTACAGGGTAAGAGAGAAAAGTTGCTAGAACTTTGGTTGAAGTTGAAAGACTGAACTTGATGGGTCCAGTAGCGTGCCTCCAGACGCTTTGTGGCATGTTGGCAGGAACGCTTTAGTGCCTGTGCACAGAGCAACCAGGAGAAGGTGGTGTGCACTCTCAGTCCTGCAGTTCCAAAAGGACGTTCTCCACAGCTGGGAAATGTTACTTTCTTTTAGTTTGTTTTTTTTTTTTTTTCTGAATTTATGTAACTTTTATAAGTTGAATCTGATGTTCTGAAATGGAATTTTGAGAGAGATATTATTTGCAGTATTTTCTTTTTTGCTTTTAACCGCTCTTAATGTTTAATGAGTAGAATTTTTGTCACTTCCCATGCAGTACTTGCAATAGTCAATCTCTAGAAATAATGCTTTCTTTATAGCTCCTGTGTTTTGCAAATTGCTTTATATTAAAAGTGGTTATTGATCTGTAGGCCTCAGTATAAAATTGAGAAAGGTCATCTGAAAAAAATGTCTCGGAGGAAGAAGGCCTGCTATGTATATAGTTGATTTTTTGGCTAGTGCACTTCATAGTCTGTTATCTCTTCCATTTGTGTGACTTATCTCCCACTTAATTTCATCTTTCCTTTTATCTCCTGGCAAATAGCAATATGCCTCAGCATAATGATGAGCAGCAGCAAAGGTAAAAACAAATATATTTACATTCTTTCCAGCCTTCGAAGTTTAGAACTGAAAATAGAAACTAGTTCATATCTACTGTTTGGAATGATAACAAAACCCCATGGTTTGGGTAAAAAGGCTGGATATAATTCAACGCTTTTCTGTATTATGATTTTCTGTAGTACGTAGAGATTTTTTGCAGGAATGAAAAATAATGTAGGAATGATGCTGACAAGGAAAAGATAAGCAGGAAGGTAATTAGCTCCTGGAAACACTTTATGTATAGCTTTTATTTCAGTGAGGCTTCAGAGGCATAACGCTAAAATACGCTGAACTATTTGCAGGATGAAATGTGTGGTACATAAAAAGCAGCACAGTGCATGCAGAGTATTTGGAGTACATCACGGCTTGGAATAACATTTTTAACGAACATAACAACCTACTGCTGTTTAATAACTCTGCCATCAGCGCGTACTATTCCTCCTCACTACAAAGTTAGCCCTCTGGATACTGCAGCACAATTTTGTGTTTCCATTGTCACTTGGATGGTTAAACACTGGAAGATGTTGCCCAGAGAGACTCTGGAGTCTCCATCCTTGCAGATACTGAAAACCTGACTGGGCAGAGCCCTGAGCTCCCTGCTCCAGCTGACCCTGCTCTGAGGAGGGGGTTGGACTAGACGATATCCAGAGGTACCTTCCCACCTCAGCTGTTCTGTGGTTGCAATAGCAAAGAGGGATAACTTTTAATAAAAAGTGCTGAAAATGTTGGGACATCCACAGACTGTGACTGAGAGGGTACCTAGGTTTATCTGAGGGCAGCTTAGAAAATGTTGGCGCATCATGGCCACAGATGTTTTTGCAAAATGTCTCCAGAGCAACTGTAGAAATCAGTGCTGATGGTAAGTAATCGTAAGGTGGAATGAGGAGCCCAAAGCTAGCTAGCGGATGGACATGACAAGGATGTTATAAATAATGAAAATTATCACCTTAGGCGTGGTACAAACCAAATGTAATAGAGGAGTTGATTGAGTAAGTTGGCAGCTGCTTAAAGGTTTTGAAACTGAAGAATTGGTGCCAGATTGTCCATGGCTGCAGTTTTCCACGTACCAATCAGTGGTTTCACCCAAGTGAAAGATGAGCAAAATAGTTGCTTTAGCATTGTCTTAATGACCAAAGGTTGAGGTTTTTGTTCTTTTTTTTACTATTGCTTTTTCTTTTCTCTTCTGGAAAGTCTGACAGGCAGGGTGGCAGCAGAAGTGGTACCTTTCAGGGGTGACCTTATGTTCCCCTGACAGCTACCTCTAGGCAGCAGCATGAGCGGGGAAGCGATTTCTGCAGGGCAGCTGGTGGTAGAGGCTTGCCAGTGGCTGAAGTGAGTGCATTGGTGGGATGAGAACATGAGCTGTGACAGTTCTGTATTCAGCACAACTTCCCTCCTCCCTCTCTAGGGTCATGAAGTCACCAGGCAGCAACTGTGAATTTGAGGTTGTATTTTCTCTCGGGCTGTTTCTTGGCCAGAGGTGCACAGACATTTGAGTTTAGAAAGGACCATTTTAAGCATTCAGTCATATCTTCTATACTCCAGGCCTTGGGGCATCTTTCAATTATTGTATTAATGAGCTCAGACATGGATTATCTGTTATTAGGAGCTTGATAGATCAACTGTAGTTTAGTCCATAATTATCATCACTACTACGCATCTCTTCCTACTGATTTTCTTGCCTGATTTAATGCTAGTGTACATGGATGTTGAAATAAAAAGCTTGAGGACAAAGTATGACAAAATAAAACATACATCCAGGATTAAGTAATTGGTTAGAAAATGTTTTGAGGAAAATTCATTTTAAGAGGTAGATACATAGTTCCATAATCCTTTAGTATTTATATTCTCAGCCATGTAATTCCAAGGCCTGATTGAAGAGATGTAGGCAATAGTGGTGATGACACCATGACTGCAAGACATGTGACTGGTTACTGCCAAAAAAGCAGTCTCCTCTCCCTCCCCCAGTTGTTTTCTCTTTTTTTTTTTAATTTAATTTTTATTTCTTATAGTTTCCTGCCAACTTAGCCTCTGAAGTAGGGGTTATTTGAGTGCTAGGAGAAGAGGTTGGACAGGAACCATTCCTTTCAGGAGCAGCCCACAGTTAGATTGGGTCAGCAGTGTCACTCAGGTCTAAGGGGACATAGTGGACCCTGGGAACTAAGGGTCTGACTAGGAACAATGCTGTTAAAAAATTTCATCTTGCAGCAGAGGTTTGAAAAATCTATGATTTTTTGAGATTTCTGCTAACATTTAGATGTTTGGACTTTATAAAATTAAATTTAGAATGTAGAATATAACCATGTTAAGACATTGCAGTAGGAATACATGGCTACTGTGGACCATGCACAACCACTGAAGTTACAAGCTTGACATTGGCATGCACATGAGTTGACAAAACCCCCTGAATAATACATATGATGCGTATAGGTGGTAGATGCACTGGTGTTGTGTGACTGCCGTATACATGATGAGAGGGGAAGAGGTTAGGGCAGCACCAGGTCAGAAATGCCCATCTACCTCTTTGGCTTCCCAATCTTACACATCAGGAATTGGAAGAGGAGAAAAAGGACTACGGTGCCCTTTGGGTCATGTTAAAACCTTAATGTTGTATATGTCTGAAGTGAGCTTTGTCATCTTGTCTCACAAAGCGTTTGGTTAAAACTATGATATGCTTCTACAGACACATTTGTATTAGGGGGGTTGGTAATACATTCATGTTAAAAACTGTTCTGTACCTAGGCTTTTTCTGAGGAAGCTATTGACCTGAGCTGGACCTTACTTTTGAAGATAATGTAGGAGGAAAGAGAGCAGAGTATTGGTATTTCTTTTGTCATGCATATATTCTGAAGTACCCCATTGTAAAACAAGTTTAACACTCCTCTCCTTGCAATGTATTTAAGAATGTTTTCAGAGATACATAATCCCGTTTGTCCTCCTTTTACTTATTGATTGCATTAGACAACCATGTAATTGATGCTCTTTCAAACTTTCATGAAAAGTAGAAATTGCCTGAAACATTAACAAAGAAGGATTTTCTCGGGAATATTGTCTAGCTTGTATTTGACTGCAGCTTATCAGAAATAAATAACGAAGATTCCTTTTCAGATCTTTTCAGTGTCTGGTGCTCATATATAGGTGTATCTTCTATAGTGGTATAGAAGGCTTGGCAGTTCTGATATAAAAATGCGTGGGATATTTTAACAATGAAAAACACCCCACCAAATAATGTTAACTGCACCAAAATCAAACTAATTCATATTTGTGTGCACTGAACATAAGATGTGTAATTATGTGTATGCTCATAATAGGGCAGAGTGGCCATAGTGGTTTTCTTTGTGTCTATTTATATTTCTGAAAAAAAACCACCAAACCAAACCAAAACGAAACCCAAACCCTCCAATCTAACACCAGTATTTGAATAGGATAAAGCCTCATTCTCCTGAGTTTACCCAAATCCATAACTGTGCAGAATCATAGAATAATCGAGGTTTAAAGGGAGCTCTGGAGATTGTCTAGTCCAACCCCTGTGCCCAAAGCAGTGTCAGCTGGAGCAGACCAGGACTGTGTCCAGTCAAGTTTTGAGCAACTCCAAGAATTGTGACTCCAGAACTTCTCTGAGTCCAAATAGCACAGTATGTGGTATAAAATACTGAATATGGGACAGGAGGTGAGATGAAGAACCAAGTTTTATGGTCCACACTCCATGGAAGTATTTAAGTGCATACTTCAGTCTTGCTACAGTGAACACAATTTATGTTTGGGTTTAAGTGCCCTACTGAGCTAGAGTCATTAGTAATGTTTATTTTCATGTGATGGTGCCTTTGGTATTCTTTACAGATAATAAACCTAGTATTCAGTCACAGAAATCGGATGGACAATTGTCAGTTCTGCTGTCTTATTGCATGCCCTTTTATTTTCCTAATGTTAGTGGAAAGGGCTACTATCTTTGGGACCCAGATACAACCGTGTATCCCTGTGGGCTTTGGTCAGTTTTATTACTAGTGACTAGGAGTATGTTTTCATTTTGATTACTATAGTACTACACAGAACTGTAGGCATTTATAATGTTTGCTTATGAAGAGGTGTCATTTATTTATAATGTGCGCAGTAATATTTTTTTATGCCATAAAGCCTTTGAAAGAGCAATAAGGCTGCAGCAGGCCTGTGCAATGATCACGTCATCCTTAAATTATTTTTCTGAAGCCCTGCTTCTCAAGCTGTCATGAGGGATATTTTCATCTATTTTGCTGATGGCATTCACTACGTCCGCTTCCAGGGCAGCCACAGGCAGACCTCTTTAGAAAAACAGATGAAGGGGTTTATATATAGCATTCCATTTATTCCCGATGAAATCAAATGGCCTTGTGGCCAGGACTTCAGTTAAAAAGAGCAGTTTATCGAGAACCACTAAGGAGGATAAAAAGGGTAACAAATGGTGCTGTATTCCCCTGCTGGTTACCTTTTCAATATCGTATGGAAAAATTCCCTCTGAAATGGAAAGAATTTACCGCACCCTGTTTACGTAGAGGTGATTCACTTCCTTGAAGTTTTTACAAATAGTAAAAAAAATAGGTACACCCCCTGTGGCATTGATCGTCAGAACTGGGACATGAGAGTAACTAAAATGTAATATTTATCAGGTTTCCCGGTGTTTCTTCCTGAGCAGAAGCATATGACTGGATGTTATTTTTAATTGCCATGATAGAACAAATTTTTTTTAAATTTTTAAAAATACATATTGAAAATCCATTTCAATTACTGAATTTGGAGGATAACCCTGAAACTTGTTTCTAAATCTGCAGTCAACTTCAGTGTCTGATGGGGCACAAAAACCTATGGATCACGATTCCTCATGGGCAAAGCTCTAAACTGAAAGTATACTTTACCTGTCAATGTCTGCATAATGCCCACATGCATAAGATTAGACATGTTTACACAAGTATTAGTGTGGGTGTGCTGTACTTAATGACTGTATACAGTGCTTTGCCATGGGAAGACTTGGGATTGCCCCTAGGTCATTAGCTGGAAGAGGCGGTGAAAGTACATCTGTGTTTCTTGACAGAATAAGTTAGATGATGCATGAAATTCAAACCTATGTAATTAGTGTGTGAAAAGTCATCATCTATTCACCTCATCAACTGTACTTTTATCTTGAGGTGGAAAGGTCTAAATTTGTCTCTTGTAACTCTAATGTTGGTAACCTGGTTGAATTGTCTGCTTGAAGAGTTTGTTCTTCTGATTGGCTTCTATTATAATTTAATTCTTTAGAGATCAGTTAGTTCTGTAATATGGCTGCATGGTTTAATAATAATAAAAAACCTCTCAAACTCAGTAATTTTACAGCTCTGTAAATGTTGTATTCTATCTTGTTTGTTTATTGTCTGTCGCTCTTCCACTTTATACCTGCCTGTATGCCTTTAAGCTAATTTTCCATACAGGAAGGCTTTTTCCCTGAATGTATTTCATTATGCATTTTCTCAAGATCACCAGTGGCTTTCCACCTGTTCCTGTAGTCTTTTCATTTCTCTCTGATTTTTAGTACTGGGCCAATTAGATAATGTTAATCTCAAAGAGCCGGTTGATCAAGACAGTTGACGCAGACTTGCAACCAAACTTGGGAGAGCGTTTTCCATCAATGTATGCCTGATTGTAATGAGCCTGTGAAAGAAAATGACTGAATTTCAGCATCTTTAGTATTAAAGTGGTGGTTATTATTTGAAATTCACCTTTTTCAAATGCTAAGAAAAATATAATTTTGGAAAGGTGCTTGAATTTGCAAAATCTGGGTGCTGAAGGTAGCTTTTCATTGACCCAATTGAGTGTTTTGGCAGTTGTTGGAAGAAAGGAGTATGTAGCAAACTCATCTTTATTAGTTGCCATGGGCAATCAACGTTTTTAGTGACATGACATCAGAATTTACAGAAAGAAAACTTCTTTGACATGCAGAGACTTTATTTGCTTTTAATGCTGATACAATTTGCCTTTAAATATGATACAGTTTTTCACTAACTTAGGTTTGAACACAAGCTTCCTAGCTTTTAACAACCAAAGGCAGGAGTGGCCTTAATTTTAAGAAAGAAACAAAAGGAGAATGGAGAATGGTAGAGCCCTTCTTTCAACTGCAGGACACTGCTCTTCCACTAGTCCTCATCTCTCAAACCCCACTTACTTTTCCAGTGGTATTACAAGTACTACATCCAGGATCTCGTGTTCAGGATTTAATTTAAAAACTGAAGAAGACAAACTGCAGAGAGCAAAGCCTGCCCTTTAGCTAGATGTAAGCTCACTTTGTTCATCCCTTTCCTAGTTTGTAAGAGCTTTAGTTCTCTCTCGTATATTGTTCTTCTTTGCTTACCAACCCGCAAAGCCAGATATTAATATGAACAGTAGGCTGTATCATGTGTAGAGAAGATATGGAAAAGGACACCCACCTGTAGAGATGGGTCTGGAGCCTGAGGGTGATTACTTCTGAGTAATGGAATAAAATATTTTGGTGAAAACAAAAGGACTGCAGGTTTTATTTTTCTTTTAAGCTTCCTGAAAGTGTGTTTCCAAACGGTGTTTCCAGAGGGCTTTATGGCTCGGAAGTTGGGGTCCTGGGCTGTGCTCAGCAGAGACCCCCATGTCCACATCCCAGTGTGGTTCATGCCCCATTGGGTCACTCAAGCGGGGCCTGGTGGAGGGTCTGCCATCCATCTGGGCCATTTGTCAGCTCTGAGTGTGGCTGTTATTTTGGACCTTTCAAATAGCTACAGGAATTATTTTCTAGTTAGTCATATGGTGCTGATAAGCAAGTAAACCACTGAAATCATTGCAAGAAACAAAATATACAGGGAGGACAGGCAGGAGTGTGGAAGTAGGAGAGACGTACACTGATAGATGAAGTGTCATGGACATTAAGTAGATGAACAAAAGTGAGGAAAATTTACATGCTTGAAAAACTCAAATTTTAAATTAATATCAGTTTATATTGTAATGTCAGGGTTGTTCTTTATAGCTGCAACAAGAACCCTATCATAAATCCAGACTAATCTATTTGGTTTGTAAGTAATGAACTCAGGAATGACGACTCCTCTGAATTTATATGCTGTTATTCTTAATACAAGAATATGTTGCCTGTTATACTCTTTGGGAATGCATGTGTTTCCCCAAGTATTTTGAATGCCACAGGACTTCCCTAGTCATGGTTGCCAGTAAGGAGGTTTGCAGTGGCTCATGCTGTGAACCACCTTCCTGGAATACCCTGGAAATCGTGTTGAGATGCTGTCTGCTACCTCCCTTCCCAGGCACTCCTTTAAATTGCCTCGAAATTCTCCTTAAGTCAGGTTAAGATAAAAGCAAATGTTTTTTTATTTATAAAATTCACATTATACAATACAGCTCAAAAAATGTGAGCAATGTGAAAGAAAGAAAACCCCACAATTATCTGCCTGTTAGGTTCAATCAGGATATTTCTCCTAGCCTGTATGGAGTTCTCCACAGGCTGTTAGAAGTTGACATCCCCATGGCTGAGGAGCCATTTCACAATGAGGTCGCTGGTCTTGGGTTGCAGCAGTGGAAGATGGTTAAGGGAAAATATAAGCTGTTCCACCCCGACCATTTTTTTTTGCTGTTTGCTTGGATTTCATTTGTAGTTAAATCTCCTTTTCCCTTCTCTCTCATTCCTACACTTGTGTAAGAATTAGTGATCCATGGCTTATTCAGTTTTAATGCCTTCTGATCTGTTAAATAGTCTCACTTTTTGGAAATACCAGGATCCCTTTGGCTAGATTTTCTGTAAGGCAATAGGCTGCCTTTTTTGGTAGATGTTTTCCTGTACTTGATTCAACTGTTACTAAAATATTAATTTACTGAAGAGGAAAACTGTGCTGCTTACCTGGTAAGGAAGCATGAACATCTCAGGTTAAAGCCTTTTCATGCTCTGGACCTTGCGAGCATTCAGTTCAGCAGCTTCATACAGATGCATAAACCAAGATAATGTATGCATTACTGGCTCTTGAATGTGACTCTCTATAGGCCACTTCAGGGTGAAAAAGGGGTTGGGATGGCTGTCCACAACTAAAGGGGTTGGGATGGCTGTCCACAACTCTTTTTTTTTTCTTTAAAGAGACTGTTTATCCTTTTTTCCTTACCCGTTTTCCTGAAAGTCATAGATCTGAGCCCGTTGCTTCTCATGTGATCCCAATGAAAAGCTGTGATCCCAGTTGTAGGCTTAGTTTCTCAGTCTGTGATTTTAAAGCTTTTCTGATATAATCATGAGTCATTTCTGACTGTATTAAGATATGGCCAGAGCAGGGGGTGATGCAGTCTTATATACAAAGCTTTTGTAATGAAGGATACCAGGTTTTATCTTATGGAATGAAGACTGTTAGAACTCTATAGTTGGTTTCCAGAGGCCTTGTAGGAGACATTACCTAAAAAATCAGGTGCCTTTGCATAGCTATGTGATTTAGTTCAGTAGGTCTGCCCTTTGCACTTTGAAGGGAATAGTTCTCATATTACTATTTTTAATCTTGTACAAATCTTGTGATTTGCCATTGCCTTAACTTTTGTAAAGTAGAGCTAATTATAATTCCTTCGTTGCAAGGAACCATTATAATAATGGGGGGGGGGGGAAGACTGCGAAGTGTATTGCCACCCTGAGCTATAAATAACCTATGGAAATGTGAAGTGTGTCATGCATAGATCTGTATAATCCTTCAGGAGTAACGTTAGCCTTTAATGGGACCATTCAGTGAAACTGTAGTGTGGACAGGTCTTTAAATTTAATATGTTGAGATTTTAAAATAGAATAGAATAGTGTTTGTAGGGACCATTGTGACTGAAATGCTAAATTTATAATATCAGATTTATTTTTAACACCTATTTACTATCTGTAGCAACTGTTAGAAAAGCCCCATCTCCTGATGTTTCTTAGATGTTCGGATGACTGCATTATGTGGTTGTGTTTTGATATGCTCCCCATCTTTATCTTGTCATTTCGTGCTAGCTTGAAGGAAAATACCTACATGCCTTGTAGTTAAGCACCTTTGTCGAATGAGCCTTTGCTCTTTTGCTTGAAACCAGTGTGGTGAGGGAGTGGGTGCCGGTGAGGGAAAGCAGCTGCTGTTCTTGCTGTTCCCTTGGGAGTTGTTATGTGTTTCTAACAGTAATGCTGGAAGTCAAGCAGGACTTCTTCAGGTCAGCAAGTTTTCCCCTCTGTGAACTTGGTTGTGGGCTGTCCTGTAGTAACCCCAGTCTTATTAAACAGGACAGTGTTGCTGAGGGTGTATTTTTGGTATCTGGAAAAAACATCTCCTCACTTGAATGATTGCTGGATTTGTTTGTTTATTTTTTAGGCACGCTGTTGAATGAATGACTGCCAATGCCTCAATAATAGCTCAGCAAAAAAGCACCCATATGGTTATTTGCTTAGTCTTGGAAATGAAGAATCCAGCATTGTTTTTATTTACATGGTGTAAATCCCAAGCCCCTCTACTGACTTCATTGGTGTGTCTTTGTACATACTTTTTCTTTCTGAGAGCAAAACACAGCCTATAATTTAACAGCAGAAATAATGTTTTTAAAAGTAATTTACTTTCAGTGAACTAGTAAATTGAGAACTCTTTACATTATTTGGCATAGCTTTTATTTTTGATCTACAACCAGTGAATGCTGGAAGTTACTTAATACTATGCTAGCAAAATGCAAAGAATAAATCAACAGCTTAATAATGTCCTCCTTTAATTACTTTTTGCTCTCTTTTTATATTTAATTTTACTTGAATTAAGTGTTCCTTAGAGTAATTCAGATGTTGATTAGTTAAATAAACACAGCCTATAATTTAACAGCAGAAATAATGTTTTTAAAAGTAATTTACTTTCAGTGAACTAGTAAATTGAGAACTCTTTACATTATTTGGCATAGCTTTTATTTTTGATCTACAACCAGTGAATGCTGGAAGTTACTTAATACTATGCTAGCAAAATGCAAAGAATAAATCAACAGCTTAATAATGTCCTCCTTTAATTACTTTTTGCTCTCTTTTTATATTTAATTTTACATTGAATTAAGTGTTCCTTAGAGTAATTCAGATGTTGATTAGTTAAATGGATTATTCATGATGGAAAACAGTTAAATTGAAGCGAAAGCAAACATCTTTGCATAAGTGTGTTCAAATCCAAGCAATATTTTTTTGTAAAGCCTGTATATTTTTTGCTGATTTACAGCAGGAATATGACAGTGTTCACCAGTTGAGCAGACGTCTCTGATACACTTCTTTTACTGAAGCTACACTTGCTGATTGGCGATTTCAGTTGGACTAATAGAAATTATAATTAAACCATACATCTTCCTGAAAATCTGTGATTTCACTGTCTTCAAATTATCTAAAATAATTGGCGAAGTGGGCTTTGCACACACAAGTCATGTTATGGATTTAGTGTACGTAATCGCAGGAATACTGTTTACTAAAGGTTTTCTCTCCATTTCAAATGGTTGTCATCAGCTGAAATGCCTTTGTCTGAAAGTAAAGCATGTAGAGTAAATGGACCAGGTACTTAGATGTATGTGACAGTCCGTAAAGGAAAGCTAGGACTGCTCACAAGGTTGTTTTTGTCATGTGTGTAGTTACTGAGTTCTCACTTTGGAACAAAATTTTCTTGAATTATTTTGGTATGTGGTATTTTTACATTGGCTGCTTACTAGAGAGGAACTGCTGGGGAAGAATGTGAGCAGGATTCAAAGCCTCTGATTTCTTAGCAGGAACACAGTCGAGAAAAAGAACTTGTAAGATACAGTAGATGATGTAACTGCATCAAATACTTAACCGGCATTGGGATCATTAAATTGATTTCTCAAAAGCATTTCTTTCCCTCCACCAAACTTTTGCCAGTAAAGAGGTGTCCTTGCTTCTTCTTTCTCCCCTTCTTCTTCTTAAGATCTGGTTGTTAACCTATCTGGAAAGCAAAGCAAAGTAATTTTAATTTCAGAAGGTTTTACCATTAGTTTTAAAATCAATATGTATAAAGACAAACAGTTGTACAGTAATAGTGTGTAAACCAGATGCTGATACTGCTATGGAAACTTCACTGAATATAATACAGAGATCTGTTTTGGCACTGTTGTGTTTAGTTTGGAAAATCCGTACCGTGAGCTTTCTGTGCAGAGGATGTGTTTCAGGAGCAAAGCATATGTGAAGTTGTTAGGTAGCGTATGAATCACAGAGAGGAGAGGGCACAGCAGAGATGTCCTCTACTGCTCCTTGGAGTAAGCACAGGGAGGGTTAACAGAGTAGACCTTGCTGGGAGGGGAATTCTATGTTAGTGTCCTGGGTAAAGCTGCAAGGTACTCTCTTAGGTAAAAGCCCTGCCTGTTACTGAGGTTATCTGACACCTCTCATTAGGAGGCTGTGTTTTACAGTGCCTGTGAGTTTGTCAGCTGGAACCACTTGGGCTGAAATTTTTATAAGTTGTTTATCTAGCTCAGGATGATAGGTTTTTTTTTTCTTTGAATACTCCTCTTATCTCTGTATTGTGGAATAGGGATTTCTCTCTCTGTATTCCCCAAGTCTCTTATTTGAACAATTTATAACTCCTTGAAATCTGAGAGGGACGTTTTAAGTTTTAGCAGTTAGATCTTTGAAGATTTCTTCCTTATGAGTGTCTTCCCGTCTGTCTTCTTGCTGGTCCAATTACACATGCGTCCATCCCACAGCATGGCTCAGTGTGATGTTGCCTGATGCTACCATGGATGAAATTGGACTGTTTCTGCTTTGGTTGCTTCTGCATTGAGACAACTGAGCTGAGGGTGGGAATAGGGAAAACAGGGAG
>NW_009647763.1:4449109-4465201 GCF_000708025.1 Charadrius vociferus | reverse complement strand
TGGGTTGGGGGAGGAGGGGGAGCAGAGGAGGCATTTTTATGGAAGAGCTGTGGTGAGGGGAGGTAAGTGAATTTGTCTGGGAAAAGAGATTGGAAGATAAGGCAAGGCATAGCTGAAAGGAATGGAAAAATGTCAAAATGGAAAGCCGACAGTGGAAGTTGGGAGTGGGAACTGGCAACAGGGGAAATAGAAGAAATGGTTGAGGGATGGTTCTTCACAGGGGCGTGGAGAAGTGGAGGAAGGGAGACTAGAACAAGGTTGGACAAGGATCTGGCGGTGGAGAAATAGGATGGGGCCAAAGACAGTTCGGATAGAAAAGGGCTGAGGAAGTTTAACCACGGTGTGAAAAGTCAGAATATAACAGTACTAAACACCATGGTCTGCCATAGCTATGATAAGCCCTGCATTCATGAGTCTCATTCATGAGTATTTGTCAACAAATACCTGACAAGCCCACCAATAAAATCTCCCACCACTGGGTAGAGGTGGGGATCTAGGGGGACAGCAGGCTGCTAACCTTATGGGTTACTCTGTTAGCTCATATGGCAGAGATATCAGAGATTGACATGCAAGTGCCATTAAGGTAGGGAAATCAGGTGTTCAGGGTTATGAAAATGGGAGAATTTAGGTGGTTCTTTTGACCCCATGTAACTTACAAGAACCTGAAAGTACCGAAGCAGAATTACCACCACGTTATCCACTTGGTACCATTTAAATGTCAGTGTTTGCTCTCTGTTGCTGGTCAGCAGCATCAGATCTTCCTTATTCTCCCTGTACAGTTAATATAGGAATTCACCACTCTGGTGGAGATACTAGTGGTTTGGGACTCCAGATGCACGGGTTTTAATCCCAAGTCTGCCACTCACAGGCTGTATGATCTTGGACTAGTTAATTCACCTTAGTGTGCTTTATTTTCCCCATCAATAATGGGGATAATGATTTCTAACCATCCTCTGAGGCTGTTGAGCTCTCTGAGTACCACAGTTCACGCAAGAGCTGAGAGATGCTGGTCATGTTATTAATGACAGCTTCTTTCTCTCTGACTGGTGACTCTTTTCTCTTTGGATCATTGTGTGACTGTGGTAGGACAGAAATTGAGAAGGAAGAAAGGAACTGCTGGGGATGATATGTGCAATGTAACGGGGACAGCTTTCTGTCTATTATCCAGACCCACTGCTCAGACAACACTGGATACATTTGTGTCTGCAGTTGGACTGACTCAAACTTGGTAGAGCCGTTTCAAAGACATACAGGCCTCCCTAATGACACTCAGTTTATATGAAATCACTTTGAAGAATCTGGCTTTATTAAGTAATTGTGAGTGACTTGGAGCCTGGTGCGGAGTGCTCGTTTTGTAGCTGGTGTGGTAATGCTGCTTGTGCTGTGATGTCGTGGGCTGCAGGATTGGGCAGCGCCATGGGAACACGGCAGGGCAAGAGACGGGGCTGGGAAGGGAGAAACTGCAGAAGAGCATGTCTATTTTCGTACATTGTCACATGAATATTTTAAGAACTTTATGCAGCTGCCCTTCATTTGAATGAGGTAGCTTTTTTATTTCATGTTTATTCCTGCTCTTCTTACTATTCGCAGCTCTCATCAAACAGAGAGTGCCTCAGTGCTGTGCCAGAGGTGGCCCAGATGCTGGTTTATGGTGTATATCTGTATCTATGAATTTGGACTGGAATTCAAATGAGAATCTGTTTCAGTGTCATAGGGATCTAGCATTGAGAAACAATTGCATCTCAGTGGTTTGTGTGTTATATTTAGAACAATTGTTATGACTATCTCTGACCATTGTCATTCTGTCAAAATTGTCATTGAGGAACACGTTCAGGTCAGAAAGTTTTTGGTATGTCTTATTTTTAGAGGAGGAGATGCCATCATATGTGGCATAGAGATCAAGAAAACGTCTCATTTATTACTAGTTTTTGAAGTTGAAATCAGTTCATTCCTTCATCCACGGGAATCTATGAAAGTAGTCAGGCTCGAAAACCAGTTGGCTGAGGAAAGTGCAGAGTTAATTCTCTCAAGCTCTTACTGTAACACCACCTCTCCCATTAGATTAAGATCCTCCCTTCTTTCCTGCCTTTTTTTATTGTTGTTTTTGTTCTTGAGGTTTAATGTTCGTGAGAGTGAGCCCAGCTGGAAGTCAGCAGGCCACAGTCTGGCTCTGCAACCCAATATCTACGCTGTTGCTTTACTCCCAGAAGCTATTGCAAGTTTGGTCCTCGACCAAACCTCCCAACTCTGCTGGGAGGTCGATACCAGAGCAGATTAAAGCTCTTAGATGTTCTTTTTTGAAGAGCCAGATGCTTGTGAATTTTAGAGGCTGATATCCTTCTCAACTGCAATATTTCTTCTTTCAACCTCTGTGTTTGGTTATTTCTTTCTTAGCTCCTCTTCTGCAAGCCAAGAGTTGGAAAAAATTAATTTTGACATTCTTTTGTCTCCAATCTGGGTGAAAAGGTACAGATGCTGAATTTTTTCAGGGAAAAGAAAGTTCCACAAAACGTTATATTGGAAACATATTAGGTAAATACATTTTATGTTGCGTTTCCATGTAGTCTTGCATTACTTTGAGAGAGCTGTTTTTTATGTGCTGTATGACACAGTTCTTCCTTAAAGCCTCTCTCTGCAGCTGACCACATTTCTTACAATGTGCCTGCAGTTATGCTTAGGAGTCTTTAATATTTCCCTGGCAAGTTGGTGTGCTTGCTTTTGTCGTATTTGTCTATTGTCATAGTACTTGCCTCAGTGCATTGTAGGTTGAAAATAGTTCCTAAGCCATTCCAATTGTTCAGTCCAGTACTGTAGAATGGTCTTCTTGGTGCACTGACCTCTCATTACAAAGGCATTTTCTTTGGATCACTGTCTCTCATCAATTTTGAGAAAAGAGAGGGCAGTTGTAATTCTTGAATGCTATTGACAATTCCCAAATTGAGAATTTCTGTCCTAAAATAAATACTTCCAGTGACACTCCAGTGCACTGCCACGGGAGCGCTGCGTTGCCCGTAACTCTGCTGTTATCAGTCATGAGATACCTTGATTAGTGAACAAAATACAGTGCTGTGAATTGTGGATAATATTAGGCAGTGGTGATATGAAATGGACACCAAAGCGTAGATACTGTATGCTTCAGGAATAGAGTGTGTAATTAGAAAAGATAGCTTAACTGCTATGGATTTGTTTTAGCAAGAGGAAGAAAACAAGAAGGTTAATGAAGTAATCAGAGTCTGCAATCGATGGAAGCCTTTTAATCTTCCTTTCTCTTCTTAAGAGAATTGTTGTCCCCTTAGTATAGTGACTACACATTAAATAGCAACTCTTCAAGACCAAAAGAATATTTTTTGTCAATTTTACTCTTATTTCTGGAGCTCTGTTCTCATTTTGCAAGGTAGTGATAACTCCCTGTGAAAACATGAGAATTACTTATATCCCACATGGAGAGAATTAGGTTCTGGACTCTGAGATTCACCAGAAATGGTCAAAAGCATTATATAAGCTTCAAATGCTTGGGCTGTATAAGCAGGGATGAGTCTCAAATGAGAGCCTTGTTGAATAGTGAGAGTATGCACAGCTTGAGTCTTAGAGCAGCGTGGATTTAGCTCACAGAAAACTAATTTGGAAGAAAATCTCTTTACTATGGATGAATTATCATATCCTCTAGATTTGGGTACATGCTGAGTGGGTGGGTAAGTTAGCCTGTAACACTTAGCTGCCTGAAAAGAAAGTTTTTTTAGGACCTGCTTGTGGAGTATATATTTCTGGCCTTCAACCTTTTTTAATTCACTTCACATGAGAGTTGTGCATTATTTATAGTGAGCGTGGGAGATGGAAAGAGTACTGTGGAAGAAAGAAAAATAAACCTTTCAATCATGAATTCTGTTTTTGACTTGGACGCCAGTTTGGGGCGAGATGCCAATGATTTTGCACCCAAAACAGAAGTGCTAAAATCTCCCAAAATTCAGCAGTCTCACTCATGATCTGAGTATTTTCTCAAATTATAGTTAGGAAGCAAAGCACAGAGTCTTGAGGCATGTGTCAGCCTCATGATGAGAAGAGCAGATCATCCTCTTTTAGCTCATAAATGTCTTCCTGCTGCTTTGAATAGGCTTTAATGGCCAGAGATGACCTCTGTGTTTAGATGTTGTCAAGGTTACTGGGCTTTATAAACAAACCGGCAGATGTCTGGGGTTTTGTGTTCCCCAGTGCTGAGTGCTCCTTGCCGTGGGTTGTGGGTCCTACATCGGCAGCAGGTTTCCTCTTCACTGGGGGTGAGACAAGCGAAAAGCTCCCCCAGAAGGCACCCAGCTTTCGGAGCTCTGCAGGCTTGTAGCCTTTCTTCACCTCTGGAGTTTAGCAATTCAGATGAAACTCATGTAGGAGTTGAGCTGTGTTGGGCATTTGAGGCCATCACCATCAAATGAACATGCTCCACTGTGCTGCCATCTTGTGTTTTCATCACTTCATGGGTACCAAAGGGGCATGACTGCAGTTTCATGGACAGCCTTTTGGTATCAGAACTTAGTCCAGAAGTTTGTTTTCCTGCCCTATAGTTCAGCAACACTTGATCATTGCTAGAGATTATTTCTGTGATCTGATTTACCATGTGGCCGCTCACGCAATTGCTTTGGCACAAAAGAAGGAACAGTAAGATGGGAACCAGGCATGGGAGCAAGCAGCTGAGGTGGGAGCTTTGCACACTGAAGAAGATTTATACAGCAGCTCTTCCTGAGTCTCGTGCAAAGCAAGGCGCTTGGCAGATCTGAATCGACCAACCTGGGAATGTTTGTGTAGATCCTAAACACTGCACTGGCACTACTCACAGTCCTAACTTTTTGTTGAAAGCATGCATCAGTTCATACCATTTCACGCATGCCTCGTTTCACTTACAGCTGAACCACATTCATTCTGTTTAGTGGTACAGTAAGAATTACTTGAAGAGTCACGGTCTTGTTTAGAAGACCGGGGTATTGCATAGTGCAACTGTCAAGTCAAGTTACTTTTAAGGGAAGGCAATGCCTTGCATTGTTAAGGCAGGTCAAATTTCATTTATTTTGAGCCTGGTTACAGAGAGAGTAGCCTAATAAATAATTGTTCAGCCTAAGTAACACAGAATTTAAAGGCATATTATGCTTATCGATAATGAAAGGAACAAACAACACGGGCCGTTTGTTTGGGGTTTTTTGTATACGTTGTACTTTTAACATACTCTGCTTGTTCTTCATCTGTGGCTGCAAGGGGACACATTTCATGTTTGGAGTGTCATACATATAGACACTGTATAAATGTGATGAGTAAGAGTAAAGAGTAAGAGACAGTGATTCAGCCTGAATCTGTTGTGGAGCTATTAACTCTCCTTGTCTTGTAGGAAAAGATGAGACCAAGGGCCCAGGGGGGATCATCTCATTAATTGTCTTGCATTTCTTAGTTAAGGTCTACAGTGTTTGTTTACTCAAGCGTTTGAAAGTCATATCTCAGACCCAAAATTTATGAATTTAAGTTAAAAATATTAAAGTTTTTTGGCTTTTCATCTTTTTAACTGTTAATATTTGTGATTCTATTCTTGATGACTGCAGAAAAACACTTCATTTTTTTTTGTGTTAAACTATAAATGAGATTACTTTGTCACCTTCTGTTTTGCTTTGAGATCTAACAAACAGGGAGCAAGTTACAGTAAAAGTGATCCCTTACACAAACCCATGCACCAAGAACATTTTTTCTCTGTAGTCCTGCAAGTGAGAGAAGCAGGGCAGGGAGAGGCTTGGCAGTTCCCCCATCCACAGCAGATCCTAGGCAGTGTTTCTGCCCTGAGATCCTGCAGTCAGGGTCCAGTAACCGGACAGTCTTAAGTGTGCACCTTGCCTGGAGAGAAGAAAAACACTGTTTTCAGAAGGTGCTTCACTTGGCTCTACTCTTAAAGGAAAGTAAGCCCATAAGGTATTCCTACAACAGGTAAAAATGGACCCCAAAAAACTGAAATGCTGATAGTCAATCACATAGCTGAAGGAATAGGAAGAAATAACAGAGAGTGCTTTCAGTGAATGAGAAGCTGGAAGTTGGTGAGACAACTGGTGGACCTGCTGGGTGGATTGCCACACAGAAAGGGAGCAATTCAGGAAAGCAGAATAGTGGAGAGATGTTCAGTTATTTATTAGTATCAGTCCTCACTGCAGATATGCATCCAGATTTGTTGAGAGCTCAAGTATGAGATGGCTGAGGTGTTAGACAATATATGTACAGTTTTATTAGAAATAACATAATAAGAGTGTGGAACTAAATGTGTTAGGAGGCTCTGGGAAGTATCTGGAGAATTACAGCCCAGTAAGCTTATATTGGTAGTCAGTAAATTAGCTGAGATAATAGTTACTGACAGGTCACAATTCATAGATTGCAGCCACCAAGATTGCACAGAAGAAAATGGTGTCATGCCAGACTGAAGGGGAGGAAGGTGTTTTGGCAGATCAAAAATCATTTGATTTAACTGATGAAAGCTTTTAGAAAGTTTTGTTGTCCTTCACAGATGGTTATTAGGAAACACGGTACTACTAAGATGAGAGTAATTTGGCTGGCATGACTCAAAACCTGTATTGGAGACAGAAGCAAAAGAAGCACATTAACCAGTTAGACCTTCTAACAGCGTTACGTTGATAAATCCCCCCTTTAAACTGGTGGGGACTGTTCCGTTCTTACAGACATGAAGCAGCACTGGTATGGGATTGTGCCTGCCCCGCTAGTCCTGCTGCAAGGCAGAATTGAGAAGGTTTTTTTGCTGAAAGGCAGAATTGAGAAGTGTCTAAATGGTGTGTGATCCCTGAGCATGGAGAGCTCTGAGGCTGTCAGTCCTACACCCCTCCATGGAGGCCTCTATGTAGGAAGAGCTGGACCTCAGAATAGCAAGCCCTTTCTCAGTGTACAGGTGACTTGAAAAATACAGTAGTAAAAGGAAAAATCCCATTAATTTTGAAAGCATACCATTACGAATAGGAAAAGTAATAAAGAATACCGTGGAGAATGTTACCAAAAGTAAAAGCCGATATATCAAGAACGCCCTCATCTCACCTCAAAATAGCTTTCAGGAGTTAGTGGGAGTTCTGGGAACACGAGATGAAGCTGAAAAAGGCTTGGGGAAATCTCAGTTGTGGAGAGTGGCTGAAGAAAATTGTGACTGTTTACCTTAGAAAGCAGATGAGTCAGAGAAAAGACGTGCTAAAACTGTATAAACCAGTAAATGGTATTAGAGAAGGCATATTGGGGTAGTTTCTGTTTTCCGTGTCTTAAAGCATTAAAGTAAGTGGATATTTAAAGGAATCAGAAGGTTGCAAATTCCAAAACTGATAAACGGAAATTCTTGTTCAGATCTGTGATTAAGTTATGAAAGTCACTACAGCAATAAGTTGTTAGGCTGAAGAGTTTAGCAAGGTTTTTAAAAGCTTATTTTAATGGGTATTAGAAATATTTACAGCTGCCATCATCCATGCTGACAAATTTTGCAGGGGATATTACGCCTCATGCTTGAGATTTTAAGACAATCTCTAGCTATTAGGGATATCTTTCTGGTCTCTTGCTGGTTGTTCTTCCTTCCTTACATAAAGTGTAAGTAGAACTTTAGTGGTGTAATTCATGCAATATTTGTATACAAGGTGTGAAATTAGTTCTGATTCTCAGTAACATCCTAAAGAGCGTTCTCTGTGGGTGATGCCTGAATTCAGAGCGGTACAGTCTGAACAGAGTAGCCCCAGGGACAGTAGGGTTGGTTCCCAGCATCCTTTGGAGTCACCAAGGTCTGTGGCTAAACAGAAGTGTGCAGGTACAAGATTCCAGTAAAAGTAAAAGGTCTTTATCTCTTAAAAATGCTCTTAAGGCAAAAGCAGGTTCTGCACTTGTGTTCTGGACTCTTACAGTGACTTTCACTTGCAGTGACTGGAAGGCGTGACGTAAGCAACCGTTGTCTTTACCTGATGTCTTCAGTTAAACTGTTAAATAGGCAAACCTAAACTAAGGAATTTTTTGTTTGTTTGTTTGCCTATAAAAGCAATTGATATTTATGTGATATGTATGTGAATACATGGTGATGAGCCGTTAATCATTTTTGTTAAGGTTTCGGTTGTATTAAATTATACATGTCCCTAAATGAACTTGACTCTGACACTTGCCAGACATCAGTCAGTCGGTTCACATAGTCCTGCCATTTTACCTGATAGTGACCTCCTCAGGAACTGTACTTGCAGCCTTACAAGCACTTTCATCTCAGTCCTGGTGTACAGTTATTCTCTGAGTTGTGCCTCTTTTTAGGTGACATTGTATTTTAGGATAATTAAGAAAAAACCACAAACCAATAATTAATTATGTTGTCTGCAGATCTTAAAGGTATGAGATAGATATTTGAAAGGACTTTTGAAATCAAACCCTCTTGAGAAATTAAAGCCACATATGCAAAAAAAAAGAAACTAATACTAATTTTTGCTTAATTGCCAGAAGATAAGGTAGTTCCAAAATGTTAATGGAAAATGTTGATATTTGGCCTTCAAATGATAAGCATAATACAAACCTGCTGACTGGAATCAGTACAATGGTATGGAAAAAACCCACCCTACTTGAGAGTTTTAGGAAATCAATGGGTAATAAATTGTGTGTATGCCTATGCGGTAATAATAACAGAATTTTAGAAAAAATAAAAAAGCTAGCGGGATTTCTGTTAAAATGGTGTTAACTGGACCGTAAATGCAACTAAAACTCTTAACTCCAGATGACTGGCTCATAGTTACAGTGTCTCAGCTATCGTGGTTCCACTGCATAACAACAGACTCTACAGTACATGAGTCTGCATCACATGGTTTTATTTTTAGTACTGATAAATCTAATATTTCAAGATCATGTGAGACTGGGAGTCAGGCTGGGCACCGGGGGTTGCTCAGTAGCTGCTTCTTCAGTACTCTCTCGTTCTCTGCTGAGAGACGCTCTCCAGGACTCCCCAGCTCCTGCTCATTCCCCTCAACAAAGGTGTCAGTTTCGGCAAACTATGTGTTAACCACAAAATCGTTCTTCAGAGACTGAATTTGAGATCTGATGACGCATGCAGTGTCAGGCGAGTTGGGAGCGTGGTCGTGGGTCAGGCAGAGTGCCCCTGCCATGGCCTATACGAAGCATGGGCATGTGTCAGCATCATGGATAACACAGGCATAATAGGGTACAACAACGTTATTGTTGGCATTTTCTACAGAAACATACTTTGAATTAATTACTGTATAGTAATGGTAGCAAAGCTGGATATATCTCCAAGGATGTAGCAGGCACCGAGATGGAGCTTTGCTGAAAAACTTGTGGCTGGTGGGCTGTACACATGGACCACAGAGCAGGAGGAGGCAGTGGTTGCCACGAGCCACGTGTCCACCTTCCAGCTGAGGCTCTGGGACAGGGGATGGTGGAGGAAGCTGGTGGATGAGAGCTGCAGCTGTGGGATCCCTGTGCTCCACTGTTCAGGGGTGCTTAGCTGGAGCCTTCTCAGCTCAGCTTCATCTCCTGCCCTGTGCTAGCTGAGCTTGGTCAAGACTCAGCTTACTGGGGCTCCTTCACTCCTGCATCTAAACATTGTAGTACTTGGTGGCCCATGTAGTATCCTTCGGTCCTCCACAGAGTACTCTTTGGTACTGCGTAGTTTGTTTGGTGAAAGTCATTCTTTGTTGGATCTTGGGTCCCTTTCTGACTCCGTGCTTTTGATCTGTCGCCCTAACTTTCCATCTCCCTTTTTTTGGAGAGAGGGAGACACTCTGATTTCTCTGTTATTATATGATGCACTCAGAACCACCTCATACAATAAGCCCACCCCTCCAAGATCACTAGCTGCTTAATAATATGAGCAAGCAATTTCCAAATTGAGTTGTTTGATTATCATGCTAGTGATGTCACCGCTTTGTTCCTATAGGTTTCTGAAAAAGTGAATGACTCCCGGACTATTTCACTCAGTCCATTATTTTTTAGGAAGATGTACTCTGAAAATGTTAGCAGACTAACATTTCAAAATGTAACGAGCACACACGGAGCAAAACTTACTGGAATGACTGATTGCTTGCAGATCTGCATGCAGACATGAAAATAGCTGGCAGACCATCACCTATACCCCCAGCCTATAGACAGACATAAAAATTGTGATTTAATCATAGCTATATAAAGACACAGACCATTCCCCTTCACCTTTATGGATAGAATAGGACTATATCTTTCTTTGTATCACATACTTATCATACTGACAATATATGTCTATATTTGTGCAACACTTCAGCACTCCAGTGAGCTTTAAAGTGATACTGTTCTATTAAAAAAAGGAAACAAAAATAATGTATTGTTGTAGTCATTAAAAGACAAGACTAGTTTTCTTAAATCTCAGTTAATGAATAAGACAAAAATGTTTTAATAACAGAACCACTGAGCTGCAATAACCACGTGTAGTCAGTTAACACACGCACACACAAAAAATAAGTCCTTCTAATACCTTCTAATATCTTCTAATGCTATGTGAAAATTTGTATGAAGTGTTTCCAAAGGCTGGCTTCATTCCACCTTTTCTTTTAGAAGACTGTTCAACCATTTCTTTCATTGCTGGAAGCTTTACTTGATATTTAACCTAAAATACGGTTTCCTGAATATCGTCCTATTACTTACAGTAACATTTCATAATGTCTTGCGTTCCTTAGTTTTTCATGTTATTCCAGTACTTGCTGACTCTTTGCATGACTCCACTTTGCCAGTGTGCATTTTTTTGTTTTATGATTTGCCTTTAGTCTAATATCTCAGAACTTCAATTACTTTTCTTGCTTTTCAAATTCTTTTAAGTATGTTAAAAAGCCATTAATTTAAAATCTGTAAAGTATCATAAAGAAAAGAAACCCAAACCTCTGGAAATATCTAATAACTAGAGAGAGAAGACTTAAACATGGAGAGTGTGCCCACCCAAAGAGTAGGAAGAAGGCTTTCTGGTGGTAGGAAAGCTGCAATGGCTTGGTATAGAGGGCTTGGTAGCACAGACATGGACAGGCTCTTAGGTAGGGTAGCACCTAGTCACGTGTAAGCTTACTGTTTGAAACAGTTGGTTTCAAGTTGGTTACTCTTTAAGGGTGTTTGACAGAGATGTAGAAATTGTCAAGTCAAAACCATTGTTTAAATACTAATACCTGTCCTTTGAAATAAAATGGTAGAGAAGTTTCCTTTTTAATTTAGGAGATTTTTCACTTTTGGAAAAAATTGATAGCCCCCTGCCTCTGCTTCTTTGCTTTTGTTAAGGTTTTGGTTGTCTTAAATTATATTTGTCCCTAAGTGAATTTGACTCTAACACTTGCCAGACGTCAGTCAGTCAGTTCATGTAGTCCTGCGCGTTCATCTCAGAGATGAACAAGAGTTCATCTCAGCCAGATTATTTCTCATTTTATTGAAAACCTGAAAGGAGAGCCGGTTGCATTGAAACTTCCATATGACAGCAAAGAGGGAAATGGTATCTGGATAACATAGGGGCAGTGCATAGACAGGCGTGCTTGCCTAAATACAGTTCATTCCTTCACTAGGTTTTTGTCTTGGTCATATTCCAGATGCTCATTGACAAGCAAGTGACTTGGGATAGAAAAGCCTGCTTATTTTGCCTGGTGAAACTTTCTTAAGGATTTTACTGGGGGGAAGGGGGGGGCGGAACAAAAGTTTGTGTACTTCTTACTGCTTTTCCTCTCTTTTTTGAGTGAACTGAAGGATAAACTATCTAAACTATAAAAATTACTTTCCAGTGATGCAGTGCTTCCAAGTTAGCTGGCTTGGGCTCTTGGATACAGATCAGACAACTTTCATCTCTAGTCTGTTGTTCATATACTGGCTGGGTTGTTAAACGCTGAATATTGTTGCTCTTTGGTCTCTGAGAAGCAAGTCAGTTTTAGCTTAGTTTCTTGAAAACTGCTTACCACAGGTAATCAATATCTTTGTTAATATTTGCATTAGATGAGGTCAAGTATAGTCCTAGACAGTCAGATGTATGTTTCCTATCACCCTTATGGCCAACGATCTGGTAGTCTCACAGTGACCCTTACACCCCGTTAGGGTGCCCAGGGGTAGCATTCCCAACCTATAGTTCAGCCCTCTCGAGTGCTTTGAGCACATACGGTCATTTTACAGTTCTGTAAGAGCTAGCCTAGCTAGGAGTAGCAGTGATTTGTGCTTTCCGGGGTTGTCCACTTTGCCTGTTGCGATTCTTCTATCTGAGTAACTGATTGAACCCCTTGTTTATAGCTCCCTTGTGTTCTCTGGAAAGTCAAACAAGTAAAATTATTGGTCGCTTGGCCAACTGCATCATGGTACAGTTTTTATTTCATGAAGAAATAAGAAATGAAGATAACGCTGCTTACAGGGGTTTGCTCTGAATACAGTCTGTGCAGAATTGCAGGCCAGCCAAAGCAAGGATGGCATTTTCAAAATCTACCCTTTGGCATTTCTTAGAGTATGGTATTTCTTTAGCTAGTATTCACCTTGTCAGAAGTTTGTATTGTATCATTTGCAAATTAGGTGGGCCAGTGTGCCTCAGGCCTGAATCAGAACCTCCATGGGGTTAATATGTATATTAACAAAGTCATTCTGGGTAGGTATCTGTTGATTTATTTATGGTAATATGCTAAACTGAACGTTTTGCATGTTAATATTTTGATTTTTAGTTATGTGTATTGTTAATTTAGATTCTCCTTTTTGTACCTTTCTATCCTGAGAGGTGCAGGTGCTGAGTGGCTGTTTTGTCTTTCTGCATTCCCTTTTCTACTGCCCACTCCCTCCGTGGCATCGTTAGCCTGGAAGTAAACACCATTTCATTTTCTATGTCCGTCTCAGCAATTATACAGATACCTCAATAGCTGCCACTAGCTGAACAGCATATAAACAAACCCACTCAGGGGCAGCCAGCAGGCGAGGGGTGGTGGCCTCATGGTGGAAGTTAAAGCAGGCGTCCTACCTTTGCAAAGTATGGTGGAATTTCATGATTCTCACAAAAGGATTAGGGATGCACGATCTCTGTGAGTCACGCAAAGACAGTCCAGGCAGTCCAATAAAGATTGTACAAATGCTTTCTTTCCTCAGTTTCTGTGACTAATTTATGGTCAGTGATATTCCTCAGATGGCCAGAAATGTTCTACAGCTGCATGTAACTCACACAGAGGTCTTACGGTTTGAGTTGATGATCAGGATAACGATAGTTGAATGGTTCTTTGGGAATTTGGGATAGTAAAGCAGTCCCAGTTCAGCAGTGAAATGCTCAGCTATACCATTTGTCTCCAATCCGCTTTATAACTCACCTTAATTAGATTAGTCCACAGTTATTGTCACCTGGGAAATGTTAATAGATTTGAAGAACCGATCTGTGCTCTTACTGAAGTTTGGATTATTTTTACTTCCTTGTGTTTGAAAAAAAATTAAGGTAAAAGTATTAGAGCTGTCAGAGAAATAGTCAGGCTTTGACAACACTTTTTGACACTTGTGTCTGAATTTTAAGGTCTTTTCTGTTTACGTTGCTGACAAAAATCAAGTTTTTACTGCAGTTCTTAAAGGGTGAAGTTCATCTCCATGGAGAGGGCTTGCACAAAGCTTGTGCTGCAGTCAGGTCCTGTGTAAGACTTGTGCAGGGGACTGTTACAGTGATTTCAGCTCAGGAGGTGCAAGCTAAGTTACAGTCTACCCTGCAAAATCATCGAGAGAGTCATTGGCTGCCTTCTGATTATAGAATCTCTACCACAAATGCTAATGATGATGTTCAGAAATCTAGAATAATGGTACTAAATTGCCATGCTGTATGAGTTTGAATATCTGATGAGTGAAAAATTATCTGTTACCGTAGTATATTTGATATGGACAGACTTAGTATATTTGATACGGGCAGATCCTCAGCATGTGGTCACGAGACAGCATTATTTTTCTGACACTTCTCAGAATAGACTCCCAAAGATGAAGAACTTGTGTTGCCTTTCACTGTGTTAACTAGCACGGTTCTATCAAAAAAAAAAAAAAAGTTATATTGCATTTTAATGAGTTTCATTTAAAGTTTCCTAGTAGTGCAAGTGGGTTTTTCCCTTGAATAATGTTCTCATGCGTGCATATATACCTGTAAAGTTACAAAATTATATTTCACTATTATATGAACACTTGGTCAGGAATTTTTAACCACCAAAATGTGAAGATCGAGTATAAGGGGGAGTGCCTCTTCTTAGTCACTTCACTGACTTTTTCCAGCAATTCATTAGCCTAGGGGTTTTCCCAAACAAGATAGCATTTACAAGGCAGAAAGATACTATAGGAATTCCTAAGTAGCTGCTGTTGAGAAAGCAGAGCAGAGGTAGTTCATTTTGAGTAGGAAAGGTTTTCAATAATGTTTATTGTTATCCTGTCTCCTCTGTTTTTTTTTTTTTGTAATTATTTGGTGATCCATCATTTCGGATATAATACATGGTTCCAAACAGTATTTTGTCCTTGATGCATATTTTTAAAAAGAAGAGACAGAATAAAAGCCATAGGCTCTGCTACAGGGCGTCTGTGTCTCTGCATCCAGTATTTGTCTGTATTTTTAGCCAGGTAAAAAAGACAGAATTTTAAATCTGTCTTATGTGGGATGTTTTGGTTGTTTTTCTCCACCTTTTCTTGGAAGGAGGAATCCACCTCTTGGGAATCCTCCACCTCTTGGGGAGGAATAACCCCATGCATCAGTACAGGTTGGGGGCTGACCTCCTGGAGAGCAGCTGTGTGGAAAGGGACCTGGGAGTCCTGGTGGACAACAGGGTGACCATGAGCCAGCAATGTGCCCTGGTGGCCAAGAAGGCAAATGGCATCCTGGGGTGCATCAAGAAGAGTGTGGCCAGAAGGTCGAGGGAGGTCATCCTCCCCTTCTACTCTTCCCTGGTGACGCCACATCTGGAGTCCTGCATCCAGTTCTGGGCTCCCCAGTTCAAGAAAGACAGGGATCTGCTGGAGAGGGTCCAGCAAAGGGCTGCAAAGATGATTAGGGGATTAGAACATCTCTTATATGAGGAAAGGCCGAGGGACTTGGGTCTCTTTAGTCTACAGAAAAGAAGATTGAGGGGGGATCTTATTAATGCTTACAAATACTTAAAGGGAGGGTGCCAGGGGGATGGGAACAGTCTTTTTTCAGTGGTGCCCAGTGATAGGACGAGGGGTAATGGGCACAAGCTTGAACATAGGAAGTTCCATCTTAACATGAGGAGGAACTTCTTTACTTTGAGGGTAGTGGAGCACTGGAACAGGCTGCTCAGAGAGGTTGTGGAGTCTCCCACTCTGGAGACATTCAAAACCTGCCTGGATGCTGTCCTGTGCAACCTGTTGTAGGTGACCCTGCTCTGGTGGAGGGGTTGGACTAGATGATCTGCAGAGGTCCCTTCCAACCCTAACCATTCTGTGATTCTGTGAAATTCTAACAAAGATTTTTGTGGTCTCTGAGTTGATACATAGTAATAATGCATAGGTAGATGTCAGTGAGTGTTACTCTTGTTTTTAAAGCTTGAGGTTCATTTACACTGAGTTTCTGTTACACAGCCCAAAAGTGAATGTAAATGTGGAGGTTGTAAAACGGTCCTGACTTATACCATCTGTAACGTAATTTTGTCAGACCTTAGTGAAATGAGCGTTAGGCTCATGTACTTTTAATTAAATGTAGGCTAAATACCAGAGAATTTTAAATCTGGTGCTTTTTTTCTTCTGGGAAAATATTTGACCGTAGATGCTTAAACCCAAGAAACTGCCAGCTCTGCACAGTTACTGTGCATGTCTTATTTTTAACAGCGACGGACCTTTCCTAATGATGCTCATCAGTGATTTGCTAGAGAGAGGGGGAACTATTTTGCTCTGGGTATTTTGATCTTAAGGCAAAACGGTTGTTCATCTTTAGCTGGAATAGTCGTCTCTCCTTTCTTTATTATGGTGTTTTTATCTCTACGGAAACTAGAACAAAGTGAAATCTTTCTTCTTATAAAGGAAAGCGATGAAAGTGCTATTTTATCCTTTGCTTATCCTTATCAACATTCAGTTTTGATTTATTTTTAGTGAACTTGAGCTTGCCTCTGCACT